>NC_056735.1:187227111-187234611 GCF_019279795.1 Protopterus annectens
TTTGGCTATTTAGACACTTACCCTGCAATCTTTAGCCTGGAGGGTTCTAGCCTGCTTTGTTCGCTACGCTCACTTCGCTCCCCTCCCTGCCCCCTATTCCCACCCGCCCACAGTACCTCTACATTTATTCTTAGCCTTAACCTCTCCCATAATTACCATCAATTAAGCTACACCACTAGTCACTCCCTCCCCTTACATCCAACACAATCTTGCTACTACATAATATAATGACAATACTAACCTGCATAGTTCTAACTCACATTACATCCTACCAAGGCTCCACAGTTACATGCCCCAACAACTTCCACTGTACTCTCTAAACATCCTCCCTCAAACATTTACGCTATAACTACACAACCTCTACCACCAAAAACATCCTCCCAATACACACACTCCATTACCAAACACCTAACAAACTCAAAAATAAAATATCCCTAAGATACCTTAAGCAGTTTACTATGTATCTAAAACATATCCTAAACACCCTCTATAAACTAGCTGGAGACATCCATCCAAACCCTGGTCCTCCCAGATCCAACCCAACCACAAACCCTAGTCCAAGCAACCCCCCATAACTCAAATCATAGCCAACAAAAAAAACAACAGACCTACTTATAATGTCCCTAAACAGAAGCATATGCAATAAAATCCAAGATCTACATGCCAGTATAAGCATATATTCCCCAGATATTCTCTTCCTAACTGAAACCTGGCTCAAACCTCACATCAAAAGTGAGGAAATACTCCCACCTGAATACAACATCTTTCACACAGACAGATTGTCCAAAAAAAGGAGGTGGTGTAGCATTGATATTTAAACACCACCTCAATATTCAACTCCTGAACACATCTGCCCCTCACCACAACAATGAAGAAATCTTTTATGCCAATCTCAAACTAAGCCCTAACAAAACAATCAATATCATAGGATACTATTTCCCACCAGGGCAAAATATTACATCCCTAGAAAATCTCTTGAGCTGGGCTAGTCTATCTCTACCCCAGGCAACCATCATTCTTAGCGACTTTAACATCAACTGTCTATCCCATCAACTGTCTATCCTGTAATAACAATCTCCCAGTCATTCCCCTAAATCTCCATGAGTTCACTCAACTCATGCAATCCCCTACCCGAATCAACTAAAACCCTAACAATCACAGCTTACTTGACTGGATCCTAGTCAACAAAGCCCCTCACTCTTACCTAGTAGGCTGCTTACCTGACAGCCTTAGTGACCACTCCCCCACTTTCCTAATTCGGCACCACACAGACAGTCTCAAGCCCATTATCCACAGGCAAATACAGAACAAATCCAACTTCAACCCCAACTCCTTCATCTCCTCCCTGCAAAAAATTAACTGGTCACCACTAAAATACCTCAACCTAGATGAGGCTGTCCACTTCTTCAACAGTACCTTCCTCTCCATCCTAAACACCCATGCTCCTGTACGAAATGCCAAAGTCAGATCCAGGCATGCCCCATAGTTACAAAAAATTACCAGAACCATAATGAAATCCAGAGATAAGGCCTGGGAGCATTGGTGACTAACAAAAAATAAGTCAAATAGACAATCCTTCCTTGAACTGTGCAATAAAGCCAAAAAGCAAATAAAATTAGATAAATTCCTCTACTTTAAATCTACTCTAAACTCTACCAACCACAATCCTAAGCAATTCTGGTCAACTATTAACACTATCCTCCACCCAGGGAAGGTTGATACCCTCCAGCCGTCCATTCCCTCCTCCTCCAGCAGTATTGCTGAATTCTTCAACAAACACTTCACTGAAACAATAACATCTCTAAACAAACACTTCCCTACATCAGCCCCCCCAACTCCTAACCCTAAAACCCCCACTCCTCTTTTCTTCTTCACCTCAGTACATACCTCCAACAGAAAAAGACTATTGCCAAAACTTAAATCCACCAAACTGACAGCTGACAACCTCCCCTCTGAATACTTGAAAACTGCAGCTGATGCACTAGCCTACTCAATTTCAGTTCTAATCAACCGTTCCATAACAGAAGGCTATCTTCCCTTTATATGGAAAATATGCGTTTATATCACATTATCGAAAGATGAAAATAGCGAATGCTATTTCATCGACCCCAAAACATCTAAACATGAAAATATCGAACATTCAGAACAGCAAATTTTTTCCCATGTTAAAAATTCGCTTCTCCAAAACACATATACACAAGCACATCAAACAAACAGCAACCACACACATACACATAAATTCATACATCTAACGCTACACTAAACTAAACATACACTACTAACTACCCACTTAACTTAACCCAAACCCTAACCCTAAGGTCTGTCACTATCGCAGACTCACCTAACCCGCGCCCTAACCCTAACTCACTTAAACCGCCTCTAACCCTAAAGTCTGTCACTATCGCACACATGCCTAACCCGCGCCCTAACCCTAACGTATAAACAATCGCACACTTACCTGAACCCAACCTGTAACTTTCCACCACAGCGCTAAGAATATCGAAGCCACAGAAAAGGCCAACCAAATTCTTTCCCGAGGAAAGAATTTGCTGTTCTGCAGCTTCGCTATTCTTAGCATTTGCTGAATAGTGTTCGATATCAGAACATTCAAAGTTTTAATACTTTAATGTTCTGATATAGACCCAAAAAGATCCCACATCATTCCCCCCCCACAAAGGCGACCTCTCCAATTACCACCCCATTGCTATCTTCTCCCCTCTCTCCAAGATACTTGAAAAATGTATCAACACTCAGGTCCTTCAACTACCTCCTAGCTAATAATCTCCTCTCCAAAACCCAACATGGTTTCAGGCCATATCACAGTAATACCTCCGCTCTGCTCTCCTTCACCAACACTATACTTCCTCACAAAAACAATGGCCTCCTCTCTACTGCCGTATTTCTAGA
Organism: Protopterus annectens; assembly: GCF_019279795.1. Taxonomy (NCBI): domain Eukaryota; kingdom Metazoa; phylum Chordata; order Ceratodontiformes; family Protopteridae; genus Protopterus; species Protopterus annectens. The sequence continues at coordinate 187,230,019 of NC_056735.1, forward strand.
TCTCTCAAAGGCCTTTGACATGATATCTCATGAGCTACTACTCTCTACTCTCCCCAACCTCTCCTTCTCACAATCAGCCTGCAACTGGCTCCACAGCTATCTACACAGACACCAGAAATCAGTAATCTGGGAAGATAACCTATCACCTCGCCTCCCAGTTACTCTTGGAGTTCCCCAAGGGTCTATCCTTGGCCCTCTGCTATTCTCAATTTTCACTAACAACCTACATACTGCCACCACACAAGCATCTCTTATACAGTATGCAGATGACACTACTCTCATCTGCTCTGCCCCCACTCTGCCAGAACTACAACAAATCACACAGGAATCATTCTCTTCTGTAGAAAGCTGGCTATCCAATGCTCAGCTCCTACTCAACTCAAGTAAGACAAAACTTCTCCTGTTCCAACCTTTCAAAGCCACACAAAACACTCCACACTTCAACATTCTCACCAAAGACAATACCATCATCCCTTCATCAGAACACACAAAATTACTAGGTGTGGAAATAGACAACAAACATAGATTTGACACCCACATATCACTCACAATAAAAAAGTTCACAAGAAACTTGCATTATATCGAACCTGCCAAACCCTAACCAAGGCAGCTAGAATCTCCATAGCCATTTCCCAGCTAATCTCCACCCTACTCTATACATCCCCACATACTTACCAACCTTAGACAGACAGACCTACACAAGCTAGATGCTTGTTACAACAAAATAGCTACATTTGCCACTGGAACCTCCTACCACAGCAATCATTGTATCTCCCTTAAAGAACTAAACTGGCTAGAACTCCCGCAACTCCTTCACTTTAATCAACTCACCCTCGCTCATAAACTCATTAACCACCCCCTTAACATCCCTTCCCTTCAAACCCTTCTCCAACCCTATCACCCCACTAGGCCCCTTAGATCAAGCAACAAAAATCAACTCATTGTTATCAAACCCAAAGACTCAGCAGGAGAAGCCATATTTTCATGTACCATATCTAAACTTTGGAACAATCTTCCACCCTCTATAACTACTCTACCTTCCAGCAGCCTTTTCAAGACTGCGTTCAAATCCCACTTAAATTTGCACTGGCTTTGTCCTTGTTCTAAACCAGACTAACAACCCCACCCTTCCCCAACCCCTGCCTAGACTCTTACCCAACTATACTACCGCCACTACTAACCACAGTCAGAATTAACTAGTTGTCTTTACATACTTTAAAAACTTGTCTGACTACTTTGTTACTAATACTATAAATGAAAAGAAACTATCTTAACTTGCAACATTCACTGTATATACTGCTGATAATCTATATCTTATTACTAAATTAAAGCCAACAACCAGTAATGTTACTTACTATTGCTGCAACTTTGTATCTCTATTTTTTTTTAACATGATGTGGAGCTTTTCTCCCCGGGCATCCACTGAAAAAGGACCTGCGTCCAGTCAGAATTTCCCGGTAAACAAATATAAATAAATAAATATATATACACAAATGTACATATATATATATATATATATATATCCACACCCACGAATGTAACAGGTGCTCGGTAACTATGTGCACACACCAACGAACTATGCTATATCACACAGTCCAGCACAAAACAGAATGTACTATACCCACAATAGGTATATACATCGAGAATTATTAGTAGAAATAAAGCAGAAGAGAAGGTTTTTATACCTTAAAGGTGGATATCTTATTTAAGTATATACTTAGTGGGATATAAGCCTTTATATGTCTCTTTGTTGTCACTCATTATCAATAGGAGTCTTATGTTTAGCCATATATATATTTTTTGAATGTACAAAAAAGCCTAACAAGGCAACATCAGAAACTGTTGACAAGAGTATTTAATTTACATATCAGGGTAGTCATGAAGATTACACAGACAGTCTTAATTAAGAGAATAATGCTGATGGGTGGATTGTTTCTATGCAAGTTTTGTACAAGTATATAGGAGTATTAAGTAGATTTAACATAGTGGTCTCCAGGATATATTTAAATTTAGTCACATTTTGGTTTATAGCAGAAGGCTGTTTAAACTTCAGCACAATCATGGCTGATGTTCAAGATTTAAAATTATTTTTGGACAGTCTGGCCACGAATAACAATGATTTGACATCTTTTAATGTGGGAAGAGGGATAGATATATCAGCAAAGGGTCAGGATAGAACTAACTTAGAGTCACAGTTTCTTCAGTTGACGGATATCACAAAAAAAGTGAAAGCTAATGTTTGGCATACAAAGTTATTAAAAGCATATGTTACGGCTAATATAGCCCCCCCCCCCCCCGAGGCCTTAGGGTCTATTTAGAACCAGGGGTGGGGGCGGACAATGAACATTTTATAAACAAATGGAGACAAGTACAATCTATAGCTTCCAGTATGTTTATTAGTTTCAGAGATTCAAATGATTATGCTAACAATCTTGCTTATTCTTGGAAGAAAGTCAAAAGATCAGTGAGATTTATAGAAGGAAGTAACAAGAGGCCTAGTAACTCTAAAAGAAAAAGGCCAAGATCTATAGTGAGTCGAAAAAGTATAGAAAATTCCAGTATATCTGATATGCTTCAGGCTATTCGAATACCGACACTGAAACAGAGGGAGGAGAGCCCATAGTGTTGAGTTCCCCAATGCCAAAAAGGTCAAGGGGCCCTTTAGAAGATGGGGTAGGAAACATAGTAGTCGAAGAAATGGAGGAAATGTTCAGCCGAATAGTCAACAATGGATAGATAGTATTATAGATTCCCAGGAATCAAAAAACAATCTGGTGGTAAATTTGACTAAGTATGTATTTTCAGATTTGGAGTATAGAGTGTTAAATAAAAGCTTGGGCTTTATACCAGCGAGTTATGTGTCTTATTTTGAAGTTGTGAAAGATTTAAAGGCATTTTGTCGAAAGTTGAATTTGAGGTATTATTTTGTCTATAGACCCCATTCTATGGACCAACAGGATCGATTTAAATTTAGGAAATCAGATTTTCAGCCCCTGTACTATGGGGCTGTTAAAATATTTGAGGAACAAGTGCTACAAGATTTACAACTAAATCAGGGTAATGTATTTAAGCACTTTAATGATAATATGACTAGGGAAGAAAGACAAACGTTGCAGAATTTGAGGAATAATGATCAGCTGGTCATTACTAAAGCTGATAAAGGTGGAGCCATAGTTGTTTGGGGCAAAGAGGCATATGAAATTGAAATTCAAAGACACTTGACTGATGTAACGTCTTACTGCCATCTTCCTCTAGATCCTATAGCAGAATTTAAGCAGGAAATTGATAAGTCTTTTGCAAAGAGCTAGGGGGGGCAGGAATTATTACTATTGATTTAGAACAACAGTTGACGGTCATCGATCCCTCACTACAATATTTCCATCTTGTACCAAAGCTACACAAATCAATCATCCCACCACCAGGATGACCCATAGTAGCTGGCAGAGGGTCCTTGACAGAACCCTTATCAATATACTTAGAATCAAAACTGAAACCATTATTAACATATGTTACAGCTCAAATTAGAGATACCAATGAATTTTTACAACTGATGGATGACTTGCAAATTCCTGCTCAGGCCTTTATGGCCACATTAGATGTACAGGCCTTATATACAAGGACCCCACACTGGGGTGGAATAGCAGCAGTAAAGTATTGGTTTCATGTGTCTGAATATTACCAGGTTGAAGAACAAGAATTTTTGTTAAAACTATTTGGGTTGGTGTTGGAACACATTTTTTTCAGATATGGGTCTGAATGGTATTTGCAGATAAAGAGAACTGCAATGGGTGCAACTTTTGCACCCATATATGCGGATCTATTTATGGGGTTTATGGAGGTGCAAATGATTTATCAACAGACAGGGGTTACATCTGAATTATTGATGTGGCATAGATATTTGGATGACTGTTTGGTGATATGGCAGAGTACAATGGATATATGGCAACAGTTTGTGGGCTTCCTTAATGATAACCCATATGGCATCCAGTTTAGTGGCAAATTAGAAGGTCATAAGGTTGAATTTTTGGATGTCATGGTTACCAAGGTCAATGAAGTCATGGTGCATACTAGTCTATATAGGAAGCCATTTATGAAGAACTCATTGTTACGGGCCGACAGTAACCACCCACATCATATTACCACCAATATCCCCCAAGCTCAATTTAAAAGACTAAGCGCATATGTAGTCAACCAGATGATTTCCAGATACAGGCCAAACAGATGAGGTCTAGATTTTTGGCAAGAGGGTACAAGGCTCGGGATGCTGATAGTGCTATACGTGCGACAGATTCTATTTCTAGGATGCAGTTATTGGAGGCTAGAGAGTCACCACAAGAAGTAAGCAATCAGGTAATTAGGTTTATGACAAAGTTTGGAAGCAACAGTTTTAAAATCAAGAATATTATTCAACAACATTAGCAGAAATTGAAAACTGACAGGTTTTTGGGCCCACTATTAGGTGGACAGTGTACTTTTGGTTATAGGAGAGGTAAGACCATAGGAGAAAGTTTAGCCGGTTTGAAGAAGAGTCAAAAATATGTTAATAAAAATCAGGCTAATAGGATAGTGGGTAGAAGCTTTTGTGGACACTGT
>NC_056735.1:187239611-187334611 GCF_019279795.1 Protopterus annectens
CTACTAACATGATCAGTATGCATACATATTCACGCACAAACACTCAATATACGTGTATACATACACACTGCATGTACAACTGCATGTACGTGCGTGCGCGCGCGCACACACACACACAGACACACTACATGTAAGTTAACACAGTCACACTGCTTGCACATGTATACACACACACTGCACGTATGTGCGTATACTCACACTGCATGGGAAGATGTAACATCTCAGGTGTACCACTGTAAAATTACAACATTAGGGTGGTGCAAGAGAGGCAACAGCCTCAGACGCAAAGTGGAGGCACGATCAGCTTATCGTTGTTTAATGCAATACCAGCTTTTAAAATGTGGTATTGCATTTGTGGTCAAACCTGAGCAATGTAGCACTCTGTGTGTAGTCTAAACGGTAGCAACTGCTTGCTACAGTTTAAAAGTAAAAAAAAAAAAAAAAAAAAAAAAAAAAACATTTAACTAAAACCTGAGCACTGAAGTGCTCTATGCAGGCAGGAATAAATTGTAGCAATTTGTAGTGAACAGTTTGCTACAGTTTAAAAGAAGAAATACTTTTTTTTTTTTTTTTTATATAAAGTATGTTAAAAGGAGGGTTGGTAGCAAGGCACAGAAACTCACTTCCATAAGGGGAGTTTCCTCTGATAGTCCTGCTCCGTCTCCTAGTGTTCAACAGGGACATCACACCACCCTGTGTGTACCTGAGTATGCCCACCCCTTATTAACCCCCCTGGAATGGGTGAGCAGGCAATGCCCCTTCACCCCCTCTCAGGTGCTGAGGCCACTAACTGAATTCCTGTCTCTTGGGTCTCAATCAGTACTCCATCCCTCTTTCATGGCGATAGGTATCAAAGAGACAGAAATGAACATAACTCTAATGCATGATGGACTGGAGGGATTTGTCTGGGTTGGCTTAGACGATTAAGAAGCTATTAATGAGCTGTTTCCTGTGGTTCAGAGGTGCAAGGTTCGATTCCCTCAGCTTCCATTACCTAAATATTACCCTGAGCAGTCACTTAACCAGACACTGCTACCAGGCTGTGTCTGAAAAATGTCCATGGAGATCAATGCCTAGCAATCAAATATAAATAAATAAATAAATAAACAAACAAACAAATAAATAAATCAATATCCGGACATATGTAAGTAGCAGGACCAAACATCACTGCAATATAGGGCAAGCCCTACCAAATGGGAATGTCATGGACATTTTGATCTACAAATTAAGCTAGTAGCCAGCAATGGCACAATATGCAGTATATCGGAATTTTGTAAAAGTCTTTAATGATTTACTGTTTGAATATCACCTGTGGGTCCTCAATAGTTTAATGGTTTACTAGCATACTTTTTTGGTAGAAATGCTGTTGCCTTCTAATATAAATACATTCATTCCACAAATTAAATTAAATGTTGTTTTATAAGAAGATAATAAAGCAAAGGAGTCATAATACAGCAATTATTTAAAACTATATGAAGGTTTCGTATTCACCTTATTACTGTGCATAATAGGAATATGAGATCAAGCTGAATTTAAATGGACTGCCCACTGCATTGCAACAGCATTTAGTAGAAATGAGTTCTCTGAAGGCTTGAAAGCAAGATAGAATAATTCTCTTATGTGCCAGTAACTCAAAGAATGTAAATGCAGCTTTGTAAGCCTAGAATAATATGATAGCTCTCTCAAGACTTGGATCCTACCTGTATGTTTTTTTATAAGGAATTTAAACACTTTCACAATACTCCTTAATGGGCCTATTCAAAGACATATTCACAAAGACGTACCAGACTGGCCTTATTAAGGCTGCTTAAGATTTTATATATGGTGATAAAATGCAGAGAAATTAAAGATATTAATCCCTAAAATTATCACAAAAAAGTTTCAGAATGGTGACTTCCATTTTCAAGGTATCTCACAGATGATTGATAAGAGATGACTGCAGATTGGGGAAAAGTGATATGTGATCTCTCAGAAACACTGACAATTTTACCACAAATGTACAAAACTGAATAAAAGATCATGGACACACTCGATCAAAATTCTTTATACACGTGGTAGTTTTGTATAAAAGGAACAGTGGCACACATCCGAATTGTTAATGTTATCACCACTGAGATCTCATTACTCAGAGAAAAAAAGGACAATACGCATTTTTAATTCAAACAAATCAAATATTTGCCTTTTTCCTTTTCTCTATGGATTTACAAAAAAATGAACCATTTTCAAACATCATGATTGAATTTCTGCAATTCAAGCTTTTGTGTATCACCAGAATAAATGACTCGTATTATTGCCTGTGATCGAAATATTTGTATGGGTGTAAACATGTATGTCATTCTGAACACACAGAATTCAGCGATGAGCAAGGTGAAAGCTAGAAAACAGATGACAATGAGAAGCATTAATCATGTTGTGAGAGGATGGAGAATGAAAAGATAGAATAGTGCTACTGGAAGAAGCAATACTGAATGAATTGCTTTATTTTTATTCAAAAGTGGTATTGCTAATGCATTTGGATGGTAATCCAGACCTATGATACAGGACAGTGGAAGAGAACCTTGTGAAAAACATGACAGAACTTGGAAAAAATAGCTAGAGCTCAACATATACAAGTGCATTGCTGAGCATTTGGAGCCAGGAAGTTCAAAAATCTGTTTATGAAACAGGCAAGGTAAATCAAGAATGTTACATTAGAAAAATCATTTCTGGTGTTCTGAAAGCACCAAAGCAGTAAGACGAAACAAAACACTAATCTGTCAGATGCTGAAGAGTTTAGAAAGAGCTTCCCTTACACCTAGAAAGTGAAAGGATGTATGGCTGCCTTTATGAAGACATTAAAAGGTCAATGAAGTCTAGGAAACACTACTGAAATAAATCCTGCTTAAAAAGTAGTACATACATGACAGAAGATCATACCATGTGTTTTAGTTCACACTCTAATAGTTCTAATGCTGATATTCTAATGCAGTATGAAGAAGGCTGACACATTTCCAAGGTGCTGTCCTTCACACAAAACATTAAAATGAGGTGTAATCTTTTGCATTGTTAGGCGGTAATGTGGAAGTCAAAGATGCTGCAGTATTTCTTTGAAGAAGGAACTTATCATGGGTTGTTGGCATTGAAAAATATTAGGAAATTGCTCAGTGTTACTTGGACATAGACAGATACTATATAAATAAGATGAAGTACTGATATTTGAGAACTAAGCACATCTGTACTCTAACAACAGGTACTCTTAAAGTGGATCCATATCAGTGGGATACCCTTCATCTATTGCTCTTAAACAATGCAAAACAATTATGTACTCAAATCTGTGGTGTGCTAACCTTTTACCATGCCAGAGTTTCTATACCTTAGTTAAAGGATATGCTCACTGACATGCTCTCTTTTATCCATTTACATGAGAAGACATTCCTAAAATGAAATAAAATTTCAGTAAGCAGATTCATTACACCAGAAGCATCACTGATCATCTCTTTATAACCTACGTATACAGATATACAGAACCAAAAAACACAGCCTTTCCTAGCAGTGGAGGAGACATGAAAGCTTGAGATTAGTAGATTCAGTTCAGAAGACTAAGAGAACTATGGGTATGATGAATACTCAACATTATCAGGTGACCCATGTCTAGCATAAAAAGGCATCTGCTGGTCCGATACTGATAGATTTACTGCATATGAGCAAGGTAAATGGCAGCAGAAATACTTGATCAAGGATCTATACCTCTTCTGCAACATCAACAGAATGGACAGATATATCTTGCAGATGATACCACTGCTTTGGAACAGACTCCCCGTCTATGTAAAACAAAGCTCATCCATGTTCATATTCAAGTGCAACTTGCATTTATGCATGGAAAACAGTAAATTTACCCCAGGACTGCCCCTGTACAACTAATGGACAATGGAAGTTCCTAAATGCCTTATCCCAGGCATGGGTTCTCTCAAAGTATCTATGGTATGTTCTCAAGTGTTCTCGCGAGGGGTAATATATAATTATCGACCATAGGATAGGTAAGGTCAATCTAACCCCAATGGGATAAGTTAAATCATGCACCAAAAGAGAAACTGGCTAGGCTTAAAATGGCCTACAATGGCAGCTAGCCTAGTACTTACCTATGAACCTGCCAGTACATTTTAATTCAGTAGGAATCTAAAGTACATATTTAATCAAGGGGACCATATCCATAGTACACAAGCAGCTGGTCTAGGAGTCTATAAATGACAGGATGCAAATCCAAGCTATGATGCTTTGTTAACAGGCACTGTAATGACCAATGTCTGTAGCACAAATATTCATTTTAGACTCATTTGTGAAACAGGCACTAAACTCAGGGTCATGCACATTTCAAGGTGAGTTCTTCATCTTGTCAAGGAGGCATCCATTGTCAGGATCTACCTTAGAATTAAAGTGAAAAATAGGCAACCAAGTTGGCTTGAAAGCTTAACAAGTTAGTAGTAAGAAATCTGAGTCTGTTGTGGCTGCATAGCAACTGGTAATGGATTATTCACTGCAAGTCCTTCATAAGCAGAGGAGTGAGCAATACTGTGTCAATGAAAGCTATCACAAGTCCCACCAGACATAAAAGCACATGCACCTGCACCTACAGTGATGTCACAATACCCAGCAGAGGAGTGAGCCACTGTGTCAATGAAAGCTATCACAAGTCCCACCAGACATAAAAGCACATGCACCTGCACCTAAAGTGATGTCACAATACCCAGCAGAGGAGTGAGCCACTGTGTCAATGAAAGGTATCATAAGTCCCACCAGACATAAAAGCACATGCAACTGCACCTACAGTGATGTCACAATACCCAGCAGAGGAGTGAGCCACTGTGTCAATGAAAGCTATCATAAGTCCCACCAGACATAAAAGCACATGCAACTGCACCTACAGTGATGTCACAATATCCAGCAGAGGAGTGAGCAATACTGTGTCAATGAAAGCTATCATAAGTCCCACCAGACATAAAAGCACATGCACCTGCACCTACAGTGATGTCACAATACCAGCAGAGGAGTGAGCAATACTGTGTCAATGAAAGCTATCATAAGTCCCACCAGACATAAAAGCACATGCACCTGGCCCTACAGTGATGTCACAATACCCAGTCTACAAAGCAGATCAGCTCTTTCTCTTGATACAGTGACAAAAATGGACCTCAGCACTGGGAGTTCAGGTCAGCTGCAATGAATGGAAATCCTGGAAAAGGGTCACAAAATATTTCTACCATCTGATGCACATGCTTGATGGATGAAACCATGGAATGACTAATAAGGTCAGGCATCAAACAGCTCTGGGTAAGGGGTCCTATATAAAGGGCAATAGTATGCCACTACACTACAGAGCTGCAGACACTAGCTAGGAGACAAATGCTATATTAGCTATTAAGGTATACAAGAGATTAAAGCAAAGGCAGGGTTTTCCACTTAAAGTCCTAAGACAACATAACAAAGTGCAGGACATTCTAACTATTCTATGGCAAGAAAAGGTTTCCATGATGCAAGACCATGCTGATTGTGACAAACATATCTACAACTGGTCTGAAATCATTTTCTTGTGGAGTAGGAAAAAAGTCAGAATCCGATGTGTTCAGTTTTATAACTTCTTTACTAATGCTGGAGTCAAGAATGAGTGTTATTTTGAGCTGACCAGCACATTTCTTGTAACACTAGATGCAGCAACTCTCCCAGCTGTAGAAAGGGATTACATCTCATGATTAATGTTATCACTGGCCAGCACTGATGCTTCCTCACTTTGGCGTGGTCTCCCAGCTCACTACCCATAGCAAAGAAGAATGTCTCGGGCAGTCAAGACTGCTGACAGGCTTGGCAGACAAAGTTATGGAGTCTGCTGACTAGATATATAAACTGGCAGTTTTGAACTAGTGACAATGTAACATTTCCTTCAGGAAGATCTGTGATTTCCATAGGGCCAGAACTAAAATACAGACCTTTTCCATCATTCAAAGAATCTTACTGCACTGATGAATTTCACTTATCAGGTCTGGGCAGCACTGCTGAATGAAGTGTCAAGAATAATTTACTTGTACTGTCCACTTTCTAGGATAATGGGACTCTGTCTCAGATTTTTTTCTACATTCCTCAGATGGCTCCTTAAATGCCTGGGCCCAGGATATCCAGGTCAGATTTAATGTCTACTTGCTTCTGTTAGAGAGATGACTGAGGCACATGCTTGGGGTCTAAACACTATTTCCAATTACCAGACAGATAGAGGCACTTGCCTGAAAGGGGCAGTGCTTTTTGAGGGGTTATGTCACGCAAATAAATAAGTGATGTCCTCAAAAAGACCCACTGCCACTTGGGTGACTACAAGCACATGCAAGGGGAAGTATTATAGCTAAGAATAAAGGAATTCTCCAGTGGATGTCCTCCCCACAGCTATGCACATTCCTCCAGCATTGTAAATGAATGGATAACAGTTGAGGAACATCCCTTTAAGGCTGGCATTGAGATGGAAAAAAGAATCCCTTGCTTCAAGTGTAAATTTCTGCTTTAGAGAAAAATCACTACAATCAAATCATATAATAGTGCAGGTGACTCTATGTTCAAATAGTGTTGCTAAACTATGGAACCACATCCCACTACCACTGAAATCCATTCAGGGTGCAAACGCATTTAAAATGCAAATAAAATCTCAATTATAAAATCAATGGATCTCCATCCCATCTCCAAAATAAATACCACTGCACTCTTCAGCTATATAATCAAAGCATTTCTGTTCACTCAGAATTCTATAATCCACAACCAGTCTTCACCAAGCTTTGAAAACTTTTACTAACATCTCTGTGCCATACAGACATTTTTGTGACTCTGGTCCTCACCCTTGCACTATATATTTAATACAGACTTTATAATAATGCTTGTTTGACTTGCTCGCATTTGTCTGACTATTGCTTATCTCTGTCTGAGTTTGATTTTGGATTGGAGTTACTTGTTTAATGTATGACTACTTCTATTATTTTATCCTTTTCTTACATTGCATTTTGTTTTGTTTTAAGTTTTTTGTTCTTTTTGGAGTTTTAAGAGGTCTTGACTAGGGTAAGTTAGAAAAAAATGTTTTGCAAACAGTAAATAATATCCAGCTAATTAGGGGGAGGTGCTGAGAAATAGCATTCCTCATTTACCTACAAATATTTAGTGTAATCTTTATTTAGCTCGCGGTGGTGCAGTGGTAGCGTTGTCACCTCACAGCAAGAGGTTCTCCCGTTTGATTCTCGGCTCGAACGCCTTCTGTGTGGAGTCTGCATGTCCTCCTCACTGTCGAGTGGCATTCAAAAGATGTGTGAATGGGCATGTCTTTGTTGAAGGTTGGGCATCAGGTTGGCACCTCAGCACTGTAAAAATCTACTGCCAATCATTAGTGGACCGGAGTTCTGCTGTGGCAACCCTTTACCGGGAAAAGCCAAAAAAACAACTTATTTTGACTTGCTTTTCTGTGCCCGATTATTGCTGATCTCTGTCTGCATTTGATTTGGGATGAGAGTTATTCATTTAAGGTCTGGTTAGTCCTATCTTTCTCTTATATTGCATTTTGTTTTGTTTTATGTTTTTTGTTCTTTTTGGAGTTTTAGAAGGTCTTGGCTAGGGTCAGTATAAAAAAATGTTTTGCAGCAGAATCCAGCTAATTAGTGTGAGGTGATGAGAAATAACATTCCTCATTTAACTACAAACATTTAATGACATCTTTATTTAGCTGTAGTGCTTGCTTGACTTGCTGTTGTCTGCCTGATCTCTGTCTGCATTTGATTTTGGATTGGAGTTATTCATTTAAGTTTTGGTTATTTCTATTTTTCCATCTTTTTCTTATATTGCATTTTAAGTTTTTTTTATCTTTTTGGATTTATAAGAGGTCTTAACTAGGGTCAGATAGAAAAAAAATATTTTGCAGACTGTGAATACCATCCAGCTAATAAATGAGAGGTGCTGAGAAATAGCATTCCTTATTTAACTACAGATATTTAGTGGCATCTTTATTTAGTTGTAGTGCTTGTTTGACTTGTTGTTCTCTCCCTAACTACTGATGATCTCTGTTTGCATTTGATTTTTCCCACCCACCCTGCTGCTGTTTTGCTTTCAAACTTGTCGGCTTTTGCAATTCCTGCTTCTACTATAAATCTGATTGTGGACATTCCTCCTTGTCACATCTGATTAGCTCTTTCTACTGAGCACTGAAATATCAACCTGGAAGGCCCTCCCCATTAGTCTGTTAAACTTCAATTATCTTCTCTTTCCTACCTTCCCACTTATTAAAAAATTGCATTTTACTTAGCTGCTATTACTGAATTTGTGTTTCTTCCTACTTTATTTAGATTTTTCCTGCATGTTCTTAAAGTGTTCAGCTGCATATAATCTGCTGCATTTATTGATGCTTGCTAGTAGCCTGATTACATTGTAATTGTTATTCTAAGCCTCTTTGTTCTGATTTAAGTACTTGGGCTCCAGACTAGTTATCTTACATAAGGAATGTTTATTGTCTACACAATTGTGGCAGGAGAGTTAACTTATATCCTTCTGACTTGGGAAATACTGGTTGAAAGCTTATAGTGTCTGCTATTCTAAAATTATCTTAGTTCTGGTTTATGAACTTGGGCTCCAAACTTGTTATTTTTAATTAAGGTTTGTGGTCTACATTCTTGTGGGAGGAGGATGTAGCATCCACCCTTCTGAGCTGAGAATTACTGGTGAGGCTTTTTCTGCCTGTTACTCTAAGTGTCTGCTCTGGTTTAATCACTTGGGTTCCAAACCGGTTATTTTACAGTAGGAAGGTTTGTGGTCTACACTCCCATGGCAGGAAAGGAGAGCTTACACCCTTTTGAGCTGGGAATTGCTGGTTGAAGGCTCATTGTGTCTGTTATTTTAAAATTCTCTTAATTCTTGTTTAAGCACTTGGGCTCCAAGTAGTTATTTTACATTAGTAAGGTTTGTGGTCTATACTCTTGTGGCATTACTGTCTAAACAGATTGTTTTTAACTACTAGAGCATCCAGTTTGTGCATAGCTGAACATTGCTCATCAAGATCCTTGTCTTATTCAATATTTAAATTTCCTTCACTCCTCCCCAGTTGATCAGAAGCCATGGATATGTGCTGCCCAACACTTTTTCTTTGGCCAATCTGGTTGAGATGTGTGTTCTAAGTCATTGTAACAATTGTTTCATGTACTCTGACAGCCCATTTATTCTTAATAAAACAGATAAAGTATGTGAGAGGTGTAAATATACTTTAATGCTGGAGGCAAAACTCTCTCATACAACAAAACCTAATACTACAGAGGTTGTCAGTGACGCTTGCACTGCATCTACTGCACAGGATAAAGACCCTTCATATAAAACTAGTTATGCTGTGGCAATTACAGGTAATAACACCACCTGCATAACTAGGGTTGTCACCCCTCTGTTTTTTTTCTGGACTATACAGAAATCAAACTGATTCTCTGGTAGTCTGGAAAACACTGTACAAACTCCGGTATTCTGTTTCAAAAAAGGAAATAGACTATCGGAGTTTGTAAATTGGCTAATTTACTCTGCTTTTTTTTTATAGAAAAGCATAGTAAATCAGCTGAAAACAGGCAGCTGGGATGGAAAAAGAGTGTGTTCCACACAAGGTGATGTAATAGTGACATCACAAAATGGGCAGAATATGGGCAGAGAAGGGGTGGGGTGGGGTTATTGGTGATGCGAGGGGTGTGGCTTTGCTCCGGTTTTAGCCACAAAGAAAGGTGGCAACCCTATGCATAACACACTCAAAGAAAGGATCCTCAGCCATCACATAAACACTCTGTTAAAACACTCAAAGCAACTGGCCCAGAAATTGTAGCTTATTGGCTGTTTGTGCTTTTTTTTCCATCTCTTTTAACTTTCTGGTTTAAAAGCCCACATCTGTGCTTGTTTCCCTCCTTTCCTGTAACTAGTCTAGTCCAGATACAGATTTGCTGTATCCAGGACTGTATGTAAGCTTCTGAGCCCCCAAACCTTTCTGTGCTGGAGGGAAGCCTTCTAGCTTATCAGTGGGAGTGGTAGGCACTAGGTAGCCTATCCACCACAAGAGAAGTGGTTTCTGGCCCAGAAATTGTAGTTTATTGGCTGTTTGGGCAGTTTTTTCCATCTCTTTCAACGTTCTGGTTTAAAAGCCCACATTTGCGCTTGTTTCCCCCCCTTTCCTGTAACTAGTATAGTCCAGATACAGACTTGCTGCATTAATGACTGTAAGCTTCTGAGTGGTGCCAAAGTCTGCTCTTCAATTTTTCCATTAGATCTGATAGTTCTCTCCTATCCTACACTTTTACTAGCTTATTAGTCTAGCACTTTACCAGACTTCTTGTAGCAATTATTGTAGCACACAAACGTGCTACCAGCACTAAATGTTCTACAAAGAAACAGCTCCAGTGCTTATTATTAATGCCCACCCCTCCAGGCATGTCTAAAGGTCAGTTCCCTGTGCTTTCTCCTGTTAACCTGGTGAACTTGGGCATCCTGAGGCAATATAGCAACTGCCTTATGGACACCGACAATCCTCTCCTCTTATCTCCCAACACTCAGACTTGCGAGAGATGCACTTATATATCCAAATTGGAAGCCACTCACTCTCCTGCCAAGACTGGAATAGCTGGCCAAGAGAAGAAGGTCAACACTTGCACCACACCACATGGAACACACAGCCCTCCAGAACACACATCAGCACTGCCTTCACATAAAAACACAAACCACACACCCACCTTCGGGGAGGCTCTCAATAAAAATTTACCCAAACAGCAGAGACCTCCAAGGCAGAAATGCACTTGACCACCACAACACAACACAACACTAATCACGAGACACATAACTCTCCTAAACAATGTGGCACTCAACCAAAGCCCCTAAGGCAAAACAGCATGCCCAACACACTAGTCATCATAAGTGACTCGATAGCAGGCAAACTGATGTCCCCCTCACTAGTTTGAATAAGGAGAAAGTAACAGTCAGCTGCGTAACAGGTGCCAGGATCCGCCACATAATCCACACACTCAGGTCCCTCAACAACAAGTACAAATATGACTCTGTCATTGTACATGTGGGTGTGAATGACCTGAGACGTACCTCCCTGGACTACATGATGACACAGAGGAGCTCTCAGATTATGTAGCCCAGGCGGGTATGACCCTAGCCTTGAGCAGCATCCTACCATCACCCAGGATGATACCACAGTACAAGCAGAAAATGACTGATTTCAACAATTGGCTAAGTTTCTGGTGCCATTCTAAGGGGATCCAGTATCTGTCTGCCTGGAATGATATGACTGACAGACCTTGATGCTTTGCCAAAGATGGCCTGCATCTGTCACTCCTGGGCTTCTGGATATTGGCCAAGGCTCTTGCCACCCCTATAGTGTAATTTTTGGCAGTGTTACAAAGACCAAATTTCCACTATAACAGCTATGAACAAATGCAATCTGAGGGTCATGCTGTTCAATGCTAGACGTCAATCTCAAAATGCCCTCACTTGAAGTACTCCTTAAAATGGAGAACATCGACATTTGTGCTGTAACAGAGACCTGGCTCAAGGCAGCAGAAAGCACCCCTGCACTACCAGGCTATAATTCATTCCACACCTTTCAGCCCCAGAACTTGGGCCGAAGCTCCAAAGGCAGTGGAGTTTCTATATTCGTAAAGGATGCACGCACCTCCAGACTGGTAGCCCAACATAATGCATCTCAGATACTTCAGGTGCAGCTAACACTGGGTAAGACAGCGATCCAGGTCATAGCCTGCTATAGGTCCCAACCATGTCCCAAGACTCACAGTCCACATTTCTAAGTACCCTGGAGAATATTAGGGTCCAACCTAACACACTCACACTGGATGACTTCAACTACCCCTCCATTAATTGAGAAAACTACTCATGTATCAATACACTTGCACAACATTTCCTGGAATTCTTTAATTTCACTGCCCTGGACCCGCTCATTCATACCCTCACTAGAGGTAGCAACATCCTTGACCTGGTCGCTACTAACATGGGTGACCATTGCTCTACATCAATAGTCAACTCCTCCCTGGTTAGATCCAACCACAAACTAATCACCTTGGAAATCTACATCTCTCCCATCCCCCCCCCCCCCCACAAGGGTAACCACCATGAAAAACTTCTCCAAAGCTAACTTTGGGCTCCTAAAAACACAGGTGGCTAACTTCACAGCACCCATGCAAATGGAAAATAGTTGCATGACCGCGGAATCATACACCAATGCACTGTATGAACATGTACACAAATGCATGGATCTCGCCATACCCAACAGAACCAAGACGCTCTCCTCCAAAAAAAGAAAGCCAATCTGGTGGTCCCCTGCCATGAACAAACTCTACAATAGAAGGAGGAAACTGATGCAGAATAAGGTGAAGTCCCAAGACTGGAAACTCCCTTATCAGCCTCATCAAATCCTCTAAAGCTAGCTATGAAAACAGAATTGCAGCAGATAGTAAAGACAACCACAAGGCATTCTATAGTTATGTAAAGAATCTCCATGGCAATACCCAGATTTGCTCTGAGCTACTGCACAATGGTACCTCCTATACCGAGCCAATATACTGGCCGACAGATTCAGTGTCAACTTTACCCCCCCCCCCCCAAAGGACCAATCATAATACCAGTAGATTGCCAGGCATCCAAGTATTACTGTGGCACAGGTTAAAACAGCACTGTCTAAAGGCCAAGAATACAGCTTCTATGGGACCTGACAAGATATCTGGCTGTGTTCCACATGAACTACAGAGTGAACTGGCACCTCACCTGTGTGCCTTGTTCAATCACAGCCTCACCTTAGGGCTTGTCCCTACAGAATGGTGCACTGGTACAGTCATCCCTCTCCACAAAGGAGGAGTGACTACAGACCCATTAGCCTGACAAGTCTGATATGCAAAGCTATGGAACGCATCATCATGGACCTAATAAACAAGGATATAGGGAATCCCCAAACTCTGGATCCCACACAGTTTGGTTTTGTGAAGAGTAGATCAGGCCTACTCAACTTGGTGTACTTCTTTGAGTCAGTCACCAGTGCTGTGGATGAAGGCAAGGTGGTTCATACAGCCTACCTTGATCTGGCTAAGGCCTTTGATACCATTCCCCACTCAGAAATCATAGAAAAACTCACTAAGCTAGGCATCAACCCGAGTAGTCATGAGTGGAGTCCAACAGAGTTTGGTCCTGGGTCCCCTCCTGTTTGATATCTATTTCTCTGAACTCCAGGCCAACATGAAGGGACTCTGGCTGACAAAGTTCACAGACAATTGCAAGTTGGGAGCTATTATTAACTCTCCAAGTGATGTTGACATACTACAGAAAGGCCTCACTGAGACCAACTTTCAGACCGAATGGTATCAGAACCATGGCCTTAAGCTCAAAGCAAAAAATGTGTCATCATCCCCTTTGGGAAAAATCTGGTTCCCATGAATTACCACATTGATGGTAGTCAACTGAACACAGAAGGTGTTATTAGAGATCTGGGAACACAGGTTGACAGCAACCTCTCTTTTGACCACCACATTTACACTGTGGTCAGAAAGTCCTTCTATGTGGCACATCTCATTACTAAGGGTTTTGCATCAGGAGGAAAGAGGTTATTGTCTCCGTCTACTCTTCCCTCATTAAGCCAATCATCAAGTACAATGCCCCATTTGGCATGTACCTCATTAGACACCTGCAACAACTGGAGAGGCCACAAAAGTACCTCTCAAAGATGATCCTAGGCCTTAAACACTTGTCCTATATGGACAGACTCAAAAAACTCCAACTATTCTCCGTCTCATATCGCCTACTTAGAGGCAATCTCTGCATGACTTACAAAGCTATATCTAACCCAGCTCTGTTAGAAATGCTACATCTAAAGAAATCCCACACCAGACTGAGTAAGGAGAGAGTCTTGGTTAGCTACCTTTCCGGGATTAGGATCTGTCAAGTCACATAGACATTCAGGTCATTGAACCACAAGTACCAGTACAAATCTCTCATAGTCCTGGGATGTACCTCCCTTGACTATATGAAGTGAAACATGATCGAGCTTGCTGATTATGTGTCTGAGGCCAATATGAGCATAGCACTGAGCAGCATGCTATCTTCTCCAAGGATTATGCCACATTATCAACAGAAAATGATTGATTTTAACAAATAGCTTTGCTTCTGTTGTCAATCAATATCTAACAGACTGGTAGGGCATGGTTGACAGACCATGATGCTTTGTCAGGGATTGCCTGAATGTATCCCCTCTAGGCTTTCTGATATTGGCAAAGACCTTTTCCACCTTCACAGTGCCTTTTGTAGGCAATGCCAAACTTGATAAACCTCCTGACTTAACTGATCCTATAAAGGAATATGTGAAGATCTTAACAAGAAACTTCACTCCTTGAAAGTCTTCCTTTCTCTGGAGAATGTAGACAT
Organism: Protopterus annectens; assembly: GCF_019279795.1. Classification (NCBI taxonomy): domain Eukaryota; kingdom Metazoa; phylum Chordata; order Ceratodontiformes; family Protopteridae; genus Protopterus; species Protopterus annectens. The sequence continues at coordinate 187,254,051 of NC_056735.1, forward strand.
CACCGACGACATTTCTGGATAATTAGACCGAGAACCGAAATATTTAGAGGCAATAATATACTGACAATGGATAGTGTGCTGATTAAATAAAGCACAAAACTGACAGCAAGGTACATTGTGGTCAGGGCGTAGACAAGGAATAAAGTATGAATGAAAATCCTTATGAGGTATTTGCTTTCCACAAGTAATGCAATTATTAACTTTTACTGACATCGGAAATGAGCAAGAAAAAGTTTCCCCAATGGGGTACTTAGCTTTAGTTGAAGACTTCGGTTCTGAAACTCGAAAATGAAAATTTCAGGAGTCAGCCGACCAACACTTGCGAACTGCTTCTGCTTCGGGCACTGCACGGCAAGAAAGACTGATGTAATGGCGTGGCTGCATGTTTTATACACCTTACATCATGGAAGAAGGGACAGCAAGCGACGCAGGACCCAATACTTTGTTAATCAGGCCGACTGAGGGCTACCTGCAAGCAGATAACCAAAATGTAATGACTGCAACAGTGAAACACGAAGAACATCAGGAAATTTACACCATCACCCTTATGGACAGAGGTATTCTATAAATGCCTGGCTCTCAATGACCTTTTTGGATACAGGACATCATTATTCTTTCGGGAAGTTTGGCCAGGCTTAGAAAGGCCCCCAAAGTCTTTAAGCCTAGTAACAATCTATGAGTCTATGAATAATAGCCATATAAAATTGCCTCAAACTCAGATTAATAACCCATCTTTGAGCTATAATATTAACATTTCTTTGAATTTACAAGCACTAATCACATCTATTATTTGTTTGACAAGCCCAATAAACCTCTTCAAATGCTCAATGTTCAACATCTATTAAATGCATAATTATCTTTTATACTGCAATATCTTCCTTTATTTCATAGGACTGTAATCTAATTAGCAAATGTATGTGTAACTGTCAATGTATATCACTTAATGTCTGTTCACGCTTATAAAAATATTTGTAATATGTTGGAGCTTTTCTCCCTTGGAGTCAAGCTGAAAGGAGGGTTTTTTCTAAACACAGTCAGACAAACCTGGTAAACAAAAGCAAAATAAAAATATAAATAAAATAAAGTGTGCAAGTCATCCTTATCAAGAGTAGACAGATAAAGCCTGGCCATCATGTGTATAATCGGACAGAGTCACTTGTGTCACTACTGCACTCATTAAATGGAGATGTTACTTCTGAATGGTATGAAGAAATGCATCTTTGCAGTTTAGTTGTTTGGTCTGAAGAATCAAACAGATGGGTAATCTCATTCACTTAGTATACCAGCGAAGCCCAGAGGTGGCCAAATGGGGCAAGAAACTGAAGGATTTTAGCAGCACTCTAGCAAATGTACTCCAGGCAGAACAGTCCAGTATGCAGGAGTCCAGGTCAGAAGGAGGACTAAATCCTGAGGCCTTAGACTGATGCTACACAGAAAAAATGACATGGGAATGCACTTTTGTTTTTTTTTTTTTCTAAAGGAATTGGAAAATTTAAGCCAGCTCAATACAAGCTGATCTTGTATCGACAGAAAGACTGGAATCAAGATATTTCTAAGATGCATAAATAACATTTCTTAGTATAGTAATAGGCCATTACTAGTAACTGTAAATCAAAATCATACCAACAGTAAAAGTTCAGCCGCTGAAGTATCATTGAGCAGTCGGACTTTTTTATTGGCATATACAACTTCCAGTCATAACTCTCAACTGTACATATTTTTGCAGAATACCCAGATTTTTGCTTCAGAGTTTTGGTCTGTTTCTTGTAAAAGTGTTTTTTTTTTGGCAAATCATTGAAGGTTAAAGTTAGAATGTGATGGCAGACATTTGAGTTTCAGACTTCATACCCTTCAGAATATTAATGCTAATAGAAAACCTGTTATTCTATCAATTTTCTTAATTTGTAACAGCAATACTACTTTTGGGCCTTTATCCCCCCATTATTTATGGCTTTGTCTAGATTTCTTGCTCTAAGAGGTTGAGACATATGCTTCCAGAAAACAAACACTGTTGTAGATCCGGAAGGTGCTACTAAGTCAGCTACAATGTTATGCAGTCAAGAAGAATCACAAATGTTAAAAAAAACAAAAACAAAAAAAAAAAAAAAACGAAAAATGTACCCAATTCTTCCTGTATGCAGAACATCTCGGCTGACAGAGTAGCTGAATAAACACCTTCTCCATCTACATTTCTTTCCAAACCACCCCTGCATTGTGTAAGTGTGTGAATTTAAGTCCCAGAAGCATGTGCAGTACATCAAGCAACCATAAGACATAAAATTAAAGTGGAAGAACACCATGGCACTGTTATACAATAACATAATTTAAGAAAAGTAAGTTCTTTTCCCCTTAAATAATGTCATTGCATAACAGCAATATCCCATGTTTGGGTGTAGGTAATGCTGATTTACCCAAGACTGATTTTGTTTGGTCACTCGAGCTTTGCTCCATTGACCAAACATGGGTAAATCCAGCATTATCCACACCCAGCCATCAGTTACTGTTATAATATTCCACTCAATAAGGATTTGTTTTAAGAATCCATTCACAGTAAAAACAGAGAGAACAGCATTAGGCTGAAAGCTACTACCTTCACTAAATGTATACATGGGATGTTTTTGAAATATGGTAGAAGGACAAAGGTAAAGAACTAGAAATCATTTAATAATACACTAAAACAAGATACATTTGGTAAATGTGTCACAGAGTTAAAGAGCAACATTTTGCATATGGGAGACCTAGCAGAAATGTATAACTTGTCACCTTGTCTCTATAAAAGCCGTGTTTACAGCCACATGCAAACAAATTCAAAATAAAAAGTAGCACCATTTTTACTGTACAATACTGGGATTTCTCTTTCAGGAACAGACAAGAAGCATGTAGTTTTTGCATAAAATGTAAGTAATTTAGCATGAATCTACAAAATGGCACAGTAGCTGCCCTAAGGTCAGTCTTAAGGAAAGCAGGTAAAAACAGAACGTATTCCTAGGGAAATGGAGGGTGTGAAGTTCAGGATGAAAATCTGGATAGCAGACAGGCAACCGTTTGTATGATGATAATGCATTCTACCTCAAAATATATGTAGTGCTCTGAAATGTTCTGGATACAGCCCAAGGTTTGCCTGTTAAAATGTAAAAAAAATTGGACTTGTCTTACTGATGTCTGAATTTCCCCTGTAAGTAACAAACGCCTTGCAGTATTCTGAGTACCATATGCTAGATTCTCCCATGAACACATCTTTCAACTCTGAAAGCAAGCATAAAATTAATCATGCTGTAAAAGCCTTTCACTGTTTTGAACTTCATTGTGGGAAATGTTTCACTGAGAAAGAAGTTTATGGTATCACACAAAAGGAAACAGTTTTGTTTTTAATTACAAAATAAAGATTTATAAGCCATTCAAAACTTGAATTAGTCGAAGAGCATAGTTTTGACTTCTATGCATTTATTCTGTGTGTATCCTTCCATGCATAAGCTATATTGCCATGTTCAGAGTTTATTATAATGTGCTACAATGTTGCTGTCAAATGAAAGTTCAGCATGGTTTAATGCTATGATTTTTTTTCCTGAGTATTACTGTAATTTATCTTATTATTTCTCTGTCACTGTTGCCTCATTCTAACTGGGTATGGTACTATAAATGAGTTTCTGAAGGGTTGTTCCAGTATAAAATCCAAGAGTGAATACTTGCATTTGCAATGAGATTTACATATACCCTGATGTCAGGGATGTCATTCCATTTTATTAATGACTGCACACTCTTCTTGGAGTCTAGCACATGTTTCTTTGAAGGCAGTCAATTATGCTTGCTTGCAGCCAGGCAGTTAGTCTGGGATGTGGAGCTGTGACTCTGATGTCGACTGTAGCACCTGTCTTCATGGTGTACTATGAAGCACATACCTTCACGCAGTGAATACAAAAGGTAAAGGTGTGCCAATGTAATACATTATACCTACACTGCAGGATTTCATGCAACTCAAGCCACAGGAGTAGAGCTACCACTATCCTCCAGAGGCCCGGATAAGCTACGGCATGATGACAAGCCAACAATTCAAATAAAGTCTCACCTAGAGTGCCAAAGCATGGGGTAGCTGACATCTGCATCAGTATAGCAACAAAAATCAGTGTCCTCTCAGACATGTGTAAGACTCATTAAAAGTGCATACACCTCATGTGCCAATCATGGGACTCCTAAAAAAATATCTGTATTACAGTCATAAGCATTCCATGCTTTGACAGCCCTTTGTCCATATTATAAGCAGCATGCTGTATAGCACTTACAGATTTGATTCATGATTTACCAAATCAAAATAAAAAAAGAAAGCTAACAGATAGCAGAAAAAATATTGAGACAAGTCAGTGACTGATTCTGATTACCTCCAACAAATGAGGGGCTGGCTATTGGAAGATGACAATGCCCCATTACCCTCCAGGCACTACTACATACTGAATGCTATGCAAGAACCCTTGGTTCTAGTTAAGACCCATTTGTATCAGTCAGTTTGTGTCAGCTAAGCTCTCTCTCTGCAGATGGAACAATACTCATAATATGCAAACCTCAACTCAGCATCAAACATATGCACTTACCTTAACCCGCACCCTAACCCTAAGGTCAGTAACTGTTGCACAATCAAGCTCGGGAGCTATACCGGACAAGGGACCATACTACACTTCAGAATATGGCAAAACAACGAAGTGGTCAAGCGACTTTTTTCCCAGGGAAAGAATTCGCTGTTTTGCCTGTTCACTCTACATGTGTCGACGAAAATGCATTCGACATAATGCGTTTTCATTGTACTCATAGGAATCCACTTCTTGGATGTCCCTGGTAGGAACGCCTCTGAGAAAGGCTGTAGAGGTAGATGCAGCCCTGGTGGAGTGAGGTCTGATCCCCTGGGGGATATGTTTTCCATGGTGCTTATAGCAGAAATGAATGCAATGGCCTATCCATTTAGAAATGGTTTGCTTTGAAATAGCCTTCCTCTCTGCCCCTGCAGCAAATGCTACCAGCAGTTATTCAGATTTCCTTTGAGGTTTAGTCCTGTCCAAGTAGAATCTGAGTTGTCTGTGCACATCTAAGGAATACAGTATCCGTTCCCCTTTGTTCTGTGGATTGGGAAAGAAGGTTGGCAAATGAATGGACTAATTAAGAGCCACACTGGATACCACCTTGAGCATGAAGGATGGATTGGTTTTGAGGGACACCCTGTCCGCATGAAAGATGATGAAAGGCTCCACAGCCATAAGGGCCTGTAATTCAGATACCCTTCTAGCTGAAGCGATTACTAAAAGGAAAGCTGTTTTCCAAGAAAGAAATTTTAAGTCTGCAGTAGCAGATGGCTTGAAAGGAGGTAGAGTGAGTTTCTCCAAAACAAAGTTAAGGTCCCAGGCTGGGGTAGGAGCACTCCTGGGTGGTCTCAAATTTTTGGCCCCTCTGAGGAACTGCTTGAGAAGTAGGTGAGAAAAGAGGGGGGTTCTGAGTTATAATGAGCTGAAATGGCTGCGGTGTTGTTTTTAATGGAGGAAAAAGACATGCCCTTGTGAAGCATCTCAGTTAAGTTGCAAAATCTGAGGAAAACTGGGTGCTGCTGTGCTTATCCCTTGAGATTGGTTTCAGGCACGGAATCTTTTCCATTTTTCAGCATAGGATTTTCTAGTGCTAGGCCTCCTTTCCTCTAAAATGATATCCATCACAGGTTTACTGAGGGGTGGTAAAGGAGAGATTATGTAATTAGCCAGGCTGCAAGGTTCAATGTTGGAAGCTGAGGGTGCAGAATCTGGTTCTCCTGCTGAGACAACAGGGAAGGAGTCTGAGGCAGGTGCCATGGGGGTAACCGTGACACACTGCACAGGAGGGGGTACCAGTGTTGGTTTGGCCAGTCTGGAGTAATCAAAATCATACTTGGTTTTTCCTGTTTGGTTTTTAGTAGTACTTTGGAGAGCAGAAGCAGAGGGGGAAGACATAGACTGATAGGTTTTTCCAGCTGAAGGACAGAGCATCCACTTTCCAGGCTTGTTTGTAGGGAGTCCTTGTGCAAAATTTGTCCAATTGGTAGTTCTGGGGAGAGGCAAACAGGTCTATATCTGGGCTCCCCCATTTGCTTGTCAACATGTTGAAAATCCTTGGTTCCAGTTTCCACTCATGTGCGTCCATGAGGTTTCTGCTTAGTCTGTCTGCCAGTGTATTTAACTTTCCTGGCAGGAATTGAGCTTGTAGGTGCACTTGGCAGCTCAAGGCTGTGTTCCACAATGCCATAGCTAGTCTGCAGAGGGGGTAAGAATGTGTACCCCCTGCTTATTTATGTACCACATAACAGTGGTGTTGTCCGTCTTTACCATTAGTTGTCCTGGAAGAATGTGGTCCTTGAAGGCTGTGTGAGCATTCTGTACAGCTAACATTTTTTTTTTGATTGATATGCAGGTGCATTTGGCTTGGGTTCCATTTGCCCTGAATGCACTTCCCTGCCAGGTGAGCCCCCCATGCATAGTCTGATGTACCTGTTGTTAGGGTGTGGGTGGCAGGGGGTGGTGTGAAGGGTAGTCCCTTGTTTTGGTGGCAGGCCTCTGCACACCAAAGGAACTCTAGGCATAGGCAAGGTATGATAGGAATCATTGCTTCTAGATCCTGAGAATGTTGACACCATAGTTTTTTTTAGATACCACTGTAGTTTCCTCATATGCAGTCTTGCATATGGAATTAGAAGAATGCAGGAGGCCATGAACCGAAAGGGTTGCAGTATTTGTCTGGCAGATAGCAGGGTTTTTGTGGCCACTTGTTTGAAGTAGTTTGCCAAATTAAGTTGTTTCTCTGGCATAAGGTAGGCCATCTAGGAAGTTGTATTCAACTTGCTCCCAGGAATATAATTTGTTGACAGGGTACCAGGTGTGATTTCTTTTCATTTATGGTGTACCCCAGACAGGTTAGAACCCTTTGTACAAAGGCCAGATGATTCAAAAGTATGTCCTGGCTTTCTGCCTGAATTAGACAATCATTCAGGTATGGGTATATTTGAAAATTTCTTTGTCTGCAAAATTCAATAACTGGAGTTAGGCACTTTGTGAATACCCTGGGCACAGTAGATAAGCCAAAGGGCAGTGCAGAGAACTGATAGTGTGTGTAGCCTGCTTTGAAGCACAAGCATCTTCTGCAAGATTCCCTGATTGGGATGTGCAGGTATGCTTCTTTTAAATCTAGTGCTGCCAACCAGGCATCTTTGCCTAGCATAGAAAGTAATTGGTGAAGAGTCAGCATCTTGAATTTTGAATCTCCAAAAAGGTGTTTAGAGTAGAAAGGTCCAGGATAGGATGCCAAGAATTGTCTTTTCTGGGTACCAGGAAAAGAGTAGAAACCTTGTCCCTTTTCCTTTTCTGGTACCAGTTGAATAGCCCCCCATGCTTAAGAGAGAAAGTACTTGTTTTTGTGCCACTGCCCACTGATTTGGGGGTAGGTCCGGCCACCTGCTTGGAGTTGGCAACGTGTGGAAGTGAAATCTGTATCCTTGGAACACTATTTAAAACCCATTTGTCCTGGGTAATGAGTTCCCAGTTTTTTGCATGAAGAGCAATCTTTCCCCACAAAGGGGCAGTCAGTTGATAAGTGCTTGTAGGTTTTAAAAGGAAGTCATTGAGACAGTTTACCATAAGGGGAGTCTTATTACTCCCAGATTTGGAAGTGGAGGCCCCCCACTGCTTAGTCCTGTGTGTTGTTTTTCATTAGTCCTGTGTGTCCCCTGGGACTGAAACCTGGGGGTTTTGCTGTGTCTTGGTTTGGCTTGAGAAGACCTGGAAGGGGCCAGAAAGGACCAGTTCTTAGAAGTCCAGTGCCTACTAAATCTAGGAGGCTGAACTTGTAAGAAATCTTTAACAGTTTGCATAGATTTAGCTTTATCTTTCATCTTTTTAAGAACTTCCTCAGCCTTGTTGCCAAACAGGCGGTCCTGATTCAAGGGAGCATCCAACAATGTAGCTTTAACATGATCAGGCAAAGATTGCTCACAAGCATGCCTTCTGAGCAGAGACCCAGTAACAGAGGCCCTGCAAGAGGCCTCTAATGAATCAAAACCACATTCCAAAGTATGTTTTCCAACCTGTTCAGCAGAATGCATTAAATCCTGTAATTCATTATTTTCCACACAGTGAGGAATCAACATAATTTTCTGTTTAAGCAATCCAATAACATGTTGCTGATACTTTAACATATGAAACTGGCAGTTTAAAGCCCTAATGGCCAAGGTTGCAGAAGTGTAAACCTTCTTACCCATCTATCCAGCGCCCTGGAGTCTCTATCAGAAGAGGTAGGATTTTTAGCAGTAGAAGCCTTAATGCCCTTGGGCCCCTGTGAAATAGTCTCTGGATCCGCAATAGGATTTTTAAAAAGGAACTTGTGTGACTCAGGGACCCTGTAGTATCTGTCTGGTTTTCTGGGAGCAGGAGGCAAGGAATCAGGAGCCAGATTAGAGTCCGAAAAAAGCATCATCAACAATGTCTAGTACAGGAGGAATAGCTAAAGGCCTATGTTGAGGTAGAAGTAAGAAATCCATAAGCCTCTTTTTTGAATCAGAAAAATCCTGGCTTTCCCAGTGGAAATGCTCCCTTAGAGTATGTAAGTTTTCCCCAAAAGAAAAATCCTCTGGAGGGGAAGCAGAGGGAATGGAGTCCTCTGCATCAGAATCCTTATAAGTAGATAAGGGCAAATCCAGATCATCAGAAGAATCAGAAAAAACAGAATCCTGTTTAGAAGATTCATAAACCACTTCAGTCCTAGGCCTCTTAGAAAGGGGGGGCTGGCTACCCCTGATTAGAGTTATTAGAGCTTCAGCCATTCTTATCATTTGTTTTTTAGGCATAGAGGCCTGAGCATGTGGCCTGGGCGTCGTTCTTTTAGGCATGGTTCGAGATTTAGGCCTAAGAGAAGAAGGAGGCGTCAGTTTAATATGCAAGTATAGGCCTGAATGCACCATCAGAAGCCGGTGCCTGCACAGTGGCTCTGGACCTATCCAAGGTAGAGACATCCACGGGTTCTATAGTTGAAGCATCTCGTGGCATACCGGACTCTGAATGGGTCTCAGTAGAGGCCTGCGAATCAGACGTAGTGGGTATCAGGGGCTGCGAAAGCGCCTCCCTGAGTACCGGCGAACTGGCGAATGGCTTAGGAGAAGCATCATCGGCAGTTTTGGACCTCGGAGGCCTGTCTCTGTCTTTATCTTTGCGTTTTTTTGGAATCCTGGTAGTCAGATGGCTAACCGACGACATTTCTGGATAATTAGACCGAGAACCGAAATATTTAGAGGCAATATTTACTGACAACGGATAGTGCGCTGATTAAATAAAGCACAAAACCGACAGCAAGGTACATTGTGGTCAGGGCATAGACAAGGAATATAGTATGAATGAAAATCCTTATGAGGTATTTGCTTTCCACAAGTAATGCAATTATTAACTTTTACTGACATCGGAAATGAGCAAGAAAAAGTTTCCCCAATGGGGTACTTAGCTTTAGTTGAAGACTTCGGTTCTGAAACTCGAAAATGAAAATTTCAGGAGTCGGCTGACCAACACTTGCGAACTGCTTCTGCTTCGGGCACCGCACGGCAAGAAAGACTGATGTAATGGCGTGGCTGCATGTTTTATACACCTTACATCATGGAAGAAGGGACAGCAAGCGACGCAGGACCCAATACTTTGTTAATCAGGCCGACTGAGGGCTACCTGCAAGCAGATAACCAAAATGTAATGACTGCAACAGTGAAACACGAAGAACATCAGAAAATTTACACCATCACCCTTATGGACAGAGGTATTCTATAAATGCCTGGCTCTCAATGACCTTTTTGGATACAGGACATCATTATTCTTTCGGGAAGTTTGGCCAGGCTTAGAAAGGCCCCCAAAGTCTTTAAGCCTAGTAACAATCTATGAGTCTATGAATAATAGCCATATAAAATTGCCTCAAACTCAGATTAATAACCCATCTTTGAGCTATAATATTAACATTTCTTTGAATTTACAAGCACTAATCACATCTATTATTTGTTTGACAAGCCCAATAAACCTCTTCAAATGCTCAATGTTCAACATCTATTAAATGCATAATTATCTTTTATACTGCAATATCTTCCTTTATTTCATATGACTGTAATCTAATTAGCAAATGTATGTGTAACTGTCAATGTATATCACTTAATGTTTGTTCACGCTTATAAAAATATTTGTAATATGTTGGAGCTTTTCTCCCTTGGAGTCAAGCTGAAAAGAGGTTTTTTTTCTAAACACAGTCAGACAAACCTGGTAAACAAAAGCAAAATAAAAATATAAATAAAATAAAGTGTGCAAGTCATCCTTATCAAGAGTAGACAGATAAAGCCTGGCCATCATGTGTATAATCAGACAGAGTCACTTGTGTCACTACTGCACTCATTAAATGGAGATGTTACTTCTGAATGGTATGAAGAAATGCATCTTTGCAGTTTAGTTGTTTGGTCTGAAGAATCAAACAGATGGGTAAATCTCATTCACTTAGTATACCAGCGAAGTCCAGAGGTGGCCAAATGGGGCAAGAAACTGAAGGATTTTAGCAGCATTCTAGCAAATGTACTCCAGGCAGAACAGTCCAGTATGCAGGAGTCCAGGTCAGAAGGAGGACTAAATGCTGAGGCCTTAGACTGATGCTACACAGAAAAAATGACATGGGAATGCACTTTTGTTTTGTTTTTTTCTAAAGGAATTGGAAAATTTAAGCCAGCTCAATACAAGCTGATCTTGTATCGACAGAAAGACTGGAATCAAAATATTTCTAAGATGCATAAATAATATTTCTTAGTATAGTAATAGGCCATTACTAGTAACTGTAAATCGAAATCATACCAACAGTTCAGCCGCTGAAGTATCATTGAGCAGTCGGACTTTTTTATTGGCATATACAACTTCCAGTCATAACTCTCAACTGTACATATTTTTGCAGAATACCCAGATTTTTGCTTCAGAGTTTTGGTCTGTTTCTTGTAAAAGTGTATTTTTTTTTGCAAATCATTGAAGGTTAAAGTTAGAATGTGATGGCAGACATTTGAGTTTCAGACTTCATACCCTTCAGAATATTAATGCTAATAGAAAACCTGTTATTCTATCAATTTTCTTAATTTGTAACAGCAATACTACTTTTGGGCCTTTATCCCCCCATTATTTATGGCTTTGTCTAGATTTCTTGCTCTAAGAGGTTGAGACATATGCTTCCAGAAAACAAACACTGTTGTAGATCCGGAAGGTGCTACTAAGTCAGCTACAATGTTCTGCAGTCAAGAAGAATCACAAATGTTAAAAAAAAACAAAAACAAAAAAAAAAAAATGAAAAATGTACCCAATTCTTCCTGTATGCAGAACATCTCGGCTGACAGAGTAGCTGAATAAACACCTTCTCCATCTACATTTCTTTCCAAACCACCCCTGCATTGTGTAAGTGTGTGAATTTAAGTCCCAGAAGCATGTGCAGTACATCAAGCAACCATAAGACATAACATTAAAGTGGAAGAACACCATGGCACTGTTATACAATAACATCATTTAAGAAAAGTAAGTTCTTTTCCCCTTAAATAATGTCATTGCATAATAGCAATATCCCATGTTTGGGTGTAGGTAATGCTGATTTACCCAAGACTGATTTTGTTTGGTCACTCGAGCTTTGCTCCATTGACTAAACATGGGTAAATCCAGCATTATCCACACCCAGCCATCAGTTACTGTTATAATATTCCACTCAATAAGGATTTGTTTTAAGAATCCATTCACAGTAAAAACAGAGAGAACAGCATTAGGCTGAAAGCTACTACCCTCACTAAATGTATACATGGGATGTTTTTGAAATATGGTAGAAGGACAAAGGTAAAGAACTAGAAATCATTTAATAATACACTAAAACAAGATACATTTGGTAAATGTGTCACAGAGTTAAAGAGCAACATTTTGCATATGGGAGACCTAGCAGAAATGTATGACTTGTCACCTTGTCTCTATAAAAGCAGTGTTTACAGCCACATGCAAACAAATTCAAAATAAAAAAGTAGCACCATTTTTACTGTACAATACTGGGATTTCTCTTTCAGGAACAGATAAGAAGCATGTAGTTTTTGCATAAAATGTAAGTAATTTAGCATGAATCTACAAAATGGCACAGTAGCTGCCCTATGGTCAGTCTTAAGGAAAGCAGGTAAAAACAGAACGTATTCCTAGGGAAATGGAGGGTGTGAAGTTCTGGATGAAAATCTGGATAGCAGACAGGCAACCGTTTGTATGATGATAATGCATTCTATCTCAAAATATATGTAGTGCTCTGAAATGTTCTGGATACAGCCCAAGGTTTGCCTGTTAAAATGTAAAAAAAATTGGACTTGTCTTACTGATGTCTGAATTTCCCCTGTAAGTAACAAACGCCTTGCAGTATTCTGAGTACCATATGCTAGATTCTCCCATGAACACATCTTTCAACTCTGAAAGCAAGCATAAAATTAATCATGCTGTAAAAGCCTTTCACTGTTTTGAACTTCATTGTGGGAAATGTTTCACTGAGAAAGAAGTTTATGGTATCACACAAAAGGAAACAGTTTTGTTTTAATTACAAAATAAAGATTTATAAGCCATTCAAAAACTTGAATTAGTCGAAGAGCATAGTTTTGACTTCTATGCATTTATTCTGTGTGTATCCTTCCATGCATAAGCTATATTGCCATGTTCAGAGTTTATTATAATGTGCTACAATGTTGCTGTCAAATGAAAGTTCAGCATGGTTTAATGCTATGATTTTTTTTCCTGAGTATTACTGTAATTTATCTTATTATTTCTCTGTCACTGTTGCCTCATTCTAACTGGGTATGGTACTATAAATGAGTTTCTGAAGGGTTGTTCCAGTATAAAATCCAAGAGTGAATACTTGCATTTGCAATGAGATTTACATATACCCTGATGTCAGGGATGTCATTCCATTTTATTAATGACTGTACACTCTTCTTGGGGTCTAGCACATGTTTCTTTGAAGGCAGTCAATTATGCTTGCTTGCAGCCAGGCAGTTAGTCTGGGATGTGGAGCTGTGACTCTGGTGTCGACTGTAGCACCTGTCTTCATGGTGTACTATGAAGCACATACCTTCACGCAGTGAATACAAAAGGTAAAGGTGTGCCAATGTAATACATTATACCTACACTGCAGGATTTCATGCAACTCAAGCCACAGGAGTAGAGCTACCACTATCCTCCAGAGGCCCGGATAAGCTAAGGCATGATGACAAGCCAACAATTAAAATAAAGTGTCACCTAGAGTGCCAAAGCATGGGGTAGCTGACATCTGCATCAGTATAGCAACAAAAATCAGTGTCCTCTCAGACATGTGTAAGACTCATTAAAAGTGCATACACCTCATGTGCCAATCATGGGACTCCTAAAAAAATATCTGTATTACAGTCATAAGCATTCCATGCTTTGACAGCCCTTTGTCCATATTATAAGCAGCATGCTGTATAGCACTTACAGATTTGATTCATGATTTACCAAATCAAAATAAAAAAAGAAAGCTAACAGATGGCAGAAAAAATATTGAGACAAGTCAGTGACTGATTCTGATTACCTCCAACAAATGAGGGGTTGGCTATGGGATGATGACAATGCCCCATTACCCTCCAGGCACTAGAACATACTGAATGCTATGCAAGAACCCTTGGTTCTAGTTAAGACCCATTTGTATCAGTCAGTTTGTGTCAGCTAAGCTCTCTCTCTGCAGATGGAACAATACTCATAATATGCAAACCTCAACTCAGCATCAAACTAAAACACAACAAGGAGGGTAGGTAACTTTGGATAGGCTGAGTCATGCAGCTGTCGGGCAAACAACCGAACAGACAGACAGACGCAGAGAGGCAATAAAACTAGACAAGTAGCTAAAGGGATTTACATGCCAACATTGTGAATGCATGACCAGTGATAGCATGTCTCAGGTTATGCTATTCATAAAAGGGCATCTTCAGAGTCTTGGCAATCACAGGGCTACATGCTTCTCAATGCCTCTTAGTAATTCAATACAATTTGTTTTACTAGGAAGTCACATGATCTAATAAACTAATTAGCTTTGTTAGTCTAACAAAAATTTAAAAAAAAGTTACGATCATACCATAATGACAGTTCTATAACAAAAGCACTGTTCTGTAACAATTCAGGTGGATGCTACTTAAGATAATGAAACAACATGGCAAGTCCCTGAGGTTGAGAAATGGCAGTCCATTCCAATCCATAAAGTTAATCCTCACCTAATAAATTATTCTGGGCTTGCACAGCTATCTGTTCACAGCACCGAGGAAGAACTGGATGAGTATTATAGTGGGTGAAGTTCTTAAATACGTCATTCAACAACTCCCTTACTAAGTTTGCTACTGTGGAGGCAATTCTGTTGTCTGGAGTTCCTCTTAAGAAATCTAATTTCATTCAAGGAGGACATTTTGGAAGGAAACAGTGAGAAAAGAGATGTCAATTTACTTGATGATGATGATTCTTATCTCCCTCAAGAAGGTTGACAATGTACCTCTGCTCATTTGAGGAGGAAAGAATACTTGGGTAAAATCTTACCATAACCATAGATGTCCTTCTCTTCTATATGCTGATGTATTCATCACATTAGGGAGTTCGCCTCCAGCTGACTCATACGTCCGGTATGTATTCCAAAGTTTAAATGCTACTGTAAGGTACGTGCGATGCCGAACACCATCTCGTGTATATCAGCCATAAAGAGACATCGGATATAAAGCGGATGTCAGCACATACCAACATCAGAACTGAATGCCACCAATCACCAGCCTGAGCCTAGGTAAGAAAACATGTCACCAGGGGAACAGGCAAGTATTGGAGGGAAGGTGGAAGTAAGTAATACTGGAGCATATAGAAGAGAAGGGCATCTATGGTTATGGTAAGATTTTACACAACTATCCTATGTCCTTCTGTTCATATGCTGCAGTACTCATTGCATTAGGGGAATGACAAAGCTCATGCTTAGGGAAGATTGGGTAGAGAAGCAGAAGATTTTCCTATGAAACCATGTAGAATAGCTCTAGGAAACCCTGCCCGGGACCTGGAGATGACATCTAGTTTATAATGTTTAGTGAAAGTATGAACAGAGGGACCAGGTAGCTGCCTCCAGGATAGAACAAGTGTCCAAGCCGTTAAAGAAGGCCCTCAGAGGAAGACACTGCTCTATTAGAATGTACCTTCACAGGAAAAGAAAGGCACTTACCATTGTTTGAATAACAGAAGGAAATAGCTTTAGAAATCCAGGGAGAGACAGTTTGCTTGGAAACCTGTTTGACCCAGGGCCCTTGAATGGTAAGACACAAACCAGCATTCAGATTTATGAATAGGTTTAGTTTTGTGCAAATAGAATCTGAGTTTTCTGTGCACATCCAAAGTGTGTAGAATCCTCTCACTGGGAGATTGAGGAAAAGGAAAAAAAGGTGGGAAGGTTGACAGAATGATTAAGGGACAATTCATTAACCACCTTAGGCATAAAGGAGGGATTGGTAAGAAGGAAAAAAAGGTGGGAAGGTTGCTAGAATGATTAAGGGATAATTCATTAACCACCTTATGTATAAAGGAGGGATTCATATGCAAAGATACCCTATCTCAGTGGAAGACTGTGAAGGGGGGATTAGACATCACAGCTTGCAGCTCAGAGACCCTTCTGCCAGAGGTAATGGCCACCAGCAGAACAGTTTTCCATGTGCAATGTTGCAGGGAAGAGGAACTTGCTGGAACTTGCTGGCTCAAATGGGGCCAGGGTAAGTTTCTCCTCCACAAAACTGAGATCCCAAGGAGGAGGAACTGGCTTCCTTGGTGGTCTAATACGAAGGATGCCTTTAAGGAACAGTTTAACTTCTAACCTAGAGGCTATAGGAGTTGACATAGGCAGACAAGCAGAGATAGCTCAAATGTGGGCTTTCAAAGAAGAATAGGACAGCCCACCCTTCATCAGTTCACACAGACAGGACAAAATCATCGGGACATCCACTGACAGTAGTTGTAAATCCTTTTTAAGACACCAAATGGAAAACCTCTTCCATTTGGAAATGTAGGATTTCCTAGTAATGGGTTTTCTGGCCTCCTGCAGAACTTGAAGCACGTTCTCTGAAAATAGGTGCCTAAAGGTAATTAAAACCCTATCACCCACAGGGTCAGGTTTAGAGGTGACAGCTGTGGATGTACTACAGTTCCCTTGTCCTGTGTGAGTAGGTCCATTCTGTGGGGTAACTTGTGATGATTGCCCCTGGCAAAATGTAGGACAAGGGGGAACTAGTGCTGTCTTGGCCAAAAGGCAGTCACAAGCAAGATATATGGTTGATCCTGCTGAATCATCAGTAGGACCTTTTGGAGGGGGGGGGGGATGCATGCAGAAACATCCCTTTCCATGAAAATGATAGAGTGCCCGCCTTCCAGGCCAAGGGATGTGGAACCCTGGCACAAAATTTGGGAAGTTGTCTGTTCATGGGGGAGGCAAATATATCTATCTGAGTTGTACTCAAATGATGGACCAGGTCCAGAAACACATCCCTGTGTAACATCCATTCATGAGATTGAATCATGGACCTGCTTAATACGTCTGCCACAACATTCTGAGTTGAAGGAAGGTAAATGATCTGATGAGAAACCTGACTTTGCAAGGCTAACTGCCAGGTGTGTGAGGCTAGTCTGCATAGGAGGTAAGACTTCATTCTCCCCTGTTTGTTGACATACCAGAGGACAGTGGTGTTGTCTGTGAACCACCTTAGCACCCCTGGAGTAAGCTTGGGTTTAAAGATTTGTAGGACAAATATCAGGGCACTCATCTCTTTTATGTTGATATGTTCCTTTGTCTGGGTTGTAGACCAAACATCTCTGACTCTCCAGGATTGCAGAGTTGCACCCCATCCTGTGTCTGAGGCATCCATGTACAATTCTTGAGAGGGTAGGGGTGGCTGTAGGGGAAGACCTAGATTTTTCAAAACTTGAAGAATATATCAATCCAACTCCTTTTTAGGTAAGGCCGGAGTGGAATAACAAAATCTAGAGGGTGGGAGTCCTGCATACAAACTGTCCTTAGAAACCATTGAATTTTCCACATGTGCAACTTCGCCAAAGACAGCATGGGAATCATGGATGCCATGAACCCCAAGAGACGTAGGAAATCCCTGGCAGTCAGGGATTGAAGGGGTAATAGGGTCTGGAAGTAGGAAGTAAGGAACAGCACTTTTTCTGAGGGTAGAGAGGGTAGCATCCTGTCTGTTTGGATCCTACAGCCCAGAAAAATGTGGTCTTGTGAAGGGGTCAGAGATGACATCTGAATTCTGATAGTTTATTGTGAAGCCTAGACTCTCCAGAAGGGAAATTGTGAAGGATAGAAGGTCTGAGGACTGGGCCTGGATAAGGAGGTCATCTAGGTATGGGAAAATCTGAATTCCCTGTAGTCTGCAATAAGCTTTGACAGGCGCCAAGCATTTTGTAAAGACCCTAGGTGCCATAGAGAGACCAAAGGGCAAAGCACATCACTGAAAATGTGAGGAAGCAACAGAAAAACATAAAAATTTCCTGAACCAAAGGTAAATAGGAATGTGAAGGTAGGCATCTTCTATGTCTAATGACACCATGAATGTTTGGGGAAGAAGACTGGGCAATGTCCGCATCCAAAATGAGGGAACATTTAGAAAGGTGTTTAAATGGAAAAAGTCCAGGATGGGTCTTCAATTGCCATCTTTCCTGGGGACTAAAAACATCCTGGAGTAGAATCCTTTTCCCAGTTGAGAGGAAGAGACCTGTTGAATCATTCCCTGAAAGAGGTGAACAGAAATTAATTCCAGTTGTTCTTTTGGAGGTTGTGGGATGCCTCTGAAGAAGGAGTGAGTTTCTCAAAGCATGAAATATCCTTTTTGGATGATGGAGAGGACCCGAGAATCCTGGGTGATTTCATTCCAAGCAAGAAGAGACAGAGAGAAAGAAAGGTGAAGGGACAGAGGACTGGATGGCCCTGAAGGCAGATAGTCACAGGCTACCAGGCTTGGAGTGGGACTGAAAGGGCCGTTTCTGTGAAGGTGTGGATGGAGTAGACTTTGAAGAAGCTTGTTTCCTGAGGCCTCTCTTACTTTTAGAGGAAGAAGTCATAACTGGTTTCCTAATAAAGGTAGTCATTGCTGGGTAGTTCCTCTGGAACTTGGGGACAGGAGAAACAAGGATATGTTTAAGATCCTGGAGCTCCTTGCCTTTTTCCTGTAATGCTTTTGGATATGTCTGCAGCTAAACTACCAAATAAGACTTTATTGTCTAGAGGGGCATCCATCAGTTTTGGCCTTGATGTCATCAGGTAAGGGTTATAACCTGAGCCAGGAATAGCTCCTCAGGACCGACCCAGAGGCTGCCACCCTGGCTAAGGCATCTGCAGCATCATAACTGCACTTACTGGAATACCTAGTAACCTGGGTAGAAGAGTTGAGGATGGTGGACAGTTTAGCCTTGCCAGGAGAATCCCAAAGCTCTGAGAGGGGTTTTCCTGCATTTGACAGGATAGCCAGAGTATTTGGTCATTTGAGTCTGATAATTGCCCTGAAGGCCAGAGTGGCAAAGGTGTAAACTTTTTCCCCAGTCTCTCCATTAATTTGGTCTCTTTATCAGGCAGCAGTAAAGAGGAAGAGGGTAGTAATTTAAATGCCTTATCAGCTGAGACTGGTGTGGTAGTTGGGTCTGCAAAGAGGCTTTGAAGAGGTATTTAGAGTCCTCAGGCATCACAGGATGCTTGAGAGCAGGAAGCTCAGAGTCTGGGCATTTAGATGCAGCTTTAAAAGCATCCAGGAAGGCTGGCAGAACTGGTAGAATGGCAGAAGGGGATGGAGAATCTACCTGCAGGAGGTCATAATAGCTCTTTTGTATGTTCAAAACTTGGCAGCAATACCATTTGAAAAATTCCTTCATTCTCAGAATAGTTTCACCAAAGGAAATATCCTCTCCAGGGGAATCTGTACCATTAAATTCCTCCTCTGGACAAGCATAACCCAGAGGGGAAGCTATTTGGGTGGAGTAAGCCAAGGACTCATCTCCTGAAGATTCCACTTTATCTCAGGAGGTGTCTGCTTATGTCTTCTTCAAGGGAGTGGATGGAGATAAGACCTGAAAAGTTACAGCAGAAGGTGATGGCTGATGCAGGGCCATGAAGGCATTGAACAGGCTTTGTGAAAAAGCCTGCCAATCAGGAGCTTCCTCCTGTGGAGCAGGAGCAAAATGTTTTGTTTTTAGTTTTTTTTTTTGGGAGCTTCCATGTGATGGAAGGTGAATGGGAACAACATTGGCCCACAGTCCACAATGTCCGTATGCACATCCTCCCACACAGTGATTTGGGTGACATCACGTGGACCTTCAGAAATTACAAGCCATGGTTCCCCCCTTTCGCCTGAGTTGGATGCCTGGAATTCCCTCATGGATGTGCTGGTAGACTCCTTCAAGGCTTCCTCTGTGGTACCCACTGAAGGGACATCCACATACTCTGGTACGGCCTCTGGGCCTACATTGGCCTCAGGAGGGACACCCAGAAGAGATGGCACAGCAAGAAGATCAGTCCGAGGTTTTTTGGACTTTTTTGATTGTGGCTTGTCTAAAGGGCCTGATGTAACCTCGATCTCACGTACTAAATGTTTAAGGCATTGGTTGTCTAAATAAAGCTTAAGAGAAGCTAAATGGCTCCAGAGGGTTTTTGGAACAAATGACTTACAGATAGCGCAAGTGATATGGTAGTGGTCTGGGCCTAGACAGAACAAGCAGAGGTTCTGGGAGTCCTTATGTGGAGTCTGCCTTCCACACTGACACTTGCCCTTCCTAGTTGACATGAAATCACCCAAAATACAAACAGTAGCCAAAATTTTAAGAAAGATATCCCTAAGGGGTACTTATCTGAACCAAGGTTCATGAGAAATCTGATGAGTGAACGTCTGGAGCAGGCAATTGAACAGGCTGCAGAAAAGTTCTGAGGTCGATACGTGCTGATGTCTGCTTTATTCCTGATGTCTCTTTATGGCCGAAGTACGTGAGATGATGTGTGGCATCGCATGTACCTTACAGTAGCATTTAGACTTTTGTATACTGGTCAGACGGACGTGTCAGCCAGAAGCAAACTCCATAATGTGATGAATACTGCAGCATAAGAATAGAAGGACATAAAGTGTTCTTTAACTGATATGCGGCAGATGATGGTACTCCTCAGTTCACCTGAGGAAGGTAGAAGAGTTCCTCAACTCGGCTGAGAAAGTGGTAACATCCTCACTTCAGCTAAGATGGCTTCTCAGTCCTTTTGATGAAGACAGATCTATTCCTCAGCTTGTCTAATGAAGGTGGCAGTGTTTTAGCAAACAAAATGGAAGCTGAAGCAAGTTTATGACCTAATGTTTTCTAAACAATGCAAAGGGAGCTGTCATTGATACCATTATGAGAAGTGATATATGGATCAACTGTGGGAGGAAGTTAAAAAAATTGGATCCCCCTCTTGTGAAGGTTTTTTACATCCAAAGACATGTAAGATCACCTTAGGATTCCCATGTAACATGAATGCTGTTCTTTTGAAGTGCCCATAGCAAAAGACTCCTTTTAGCTGTAGGCCAGCAAACATTTTCATATAATTCTGGTATACTCAATATACCAGAAATAAAAATAAATTATGCATGTCAAAGCTCTGCTAAACCATGATATTGAAAACAACAGACTTTTTTTCTGTGTTATGACTGGCAAACCTGCTAATAAAATAGATACTGTTTACTTAAATGAATGGAGCCAGGAAATGCATTAACTATCAGATGGATAATGGCTTTTTGCTGAAATTTCAAGGACCATAATTATGGCCACTAGAACATCAAAACTTTAAGTGTAAATATAGGCAAGATATATGAAGTCTGGGGGTTGGTGTAACTGAGAGTATTCCCCCTACTCCGGGGTCCAGCAGTATTTATTTATTTATTGCATTTGTTGACCGGGAAAAGCCCATTTTCAGTGGAGGCCCGGGGAGAAAAGCTTCACAAAATTAAAATTAACATACAAAATATATACAAAAGATTTAAATACAATGCATAGAAATTAGGATACAAGGTTGCAAAATAGTGATATCATTTCATTAACTACAAACAAAGGTCTTTATGAGAGAGAGAGAGAGGAAACAAAGAAAGAATGAAAGAAAGAGATAGGTTAGTACATAGGATGATGTCATATGAGAAAGTAAATAGTAAAAGAGGCAAAATGTACGAAAGTCAGCTGTGAACAGGAAAGAAGGATGCAGAATATCTGAGAGAATAGGTATATTAATGTGTTCCAAGGATTTGTGCATCTTCTCCTCAGTGATGGGCACACAACTCCTACCTGCTTCTGCCATCAAGCACCTGAGTCACTATTCAGACTCTGGTTACCTGGGTCAGACAGGCCTATGTCCATCTACATCACTGATGAAAGCAAAAGTTGGCCTATTTTAAGTATAAATAGTCATTTGTGTTCTTGGTTTGCCGAAGTAATTTGGCTAGTGGCAGTGTACTATAAAGTGGGGGAGAGGATGCTGGCATTCAAATGCATCCTCTATGCCTCTTTCCTGGAAAATATAATGCATGCATGCTTTTGTGTGCAAAATAATTCTGGATACGTTTCAGTTACTGTTAAGTAATACTGTCTTAGAAAGCAATGGGCTTCTGTCTAAGGTTGGTGAAATCACGCAGAGGTGCAGATTATAAATCCGATCCACACTGTACATTGTAATGCTTCTAGTATCCTAACAGCAATAGGTATGATGTATGTACACTGAGATGATGACTGTATATTTTGAGGCATAAAAGGTAGCAAAGTCTCTGTTAGAAATATTCAGCAAGGAAGTTCTTCCCTGAAAAATACTGAGAGAGGAGCTAACTTCATGTCAGACCTGCTGACCTTTTAGCAGGAATACTACAGGTAAAGCAGATAAAAAACACCTCCATCACCATCAACAAATGGCATGGTGAACAGGTATAACTCTACTCTTAAGACCATGTTTAGAGCATTTGAAGACAAATTTAAATGGTAGACCAACAAATAACTAACTCCATGATGGCACCAATCTTCCTTTTCCTCTGCCACCATTTATAGGAGGGTGGGCTGTACAGATGTCTGACCTACAACACTTGAAGTTGCTTTGAATCTCAATTTAATTGTAACTTGAGCCAGTGGATGGAGAATTGGAAATGAACCCCTGCTCTGACACCTATGTCTCTAGCAGACAGAGGCAGCCTGTAATTGCTTAACCACCCATGCCCAAGACTAGACATACCCTTAAAGTAACACTGTGGCATCAGAACTTGTCAACTATATGTGGAAAACATGGCTAGGATTAAAAAGGTCCCCTGGAGTCTTTAGCCTAGCAATCACCTATGAACCTATTGAGTGTGTGGGGGTGGGGACATGTGTGCTGTCACTGTCTTTGGGGGAAGGAAGAAGGTTGAAGATTCCTTGTCAAAATGCTTTAACTACATTACAGTGAAATTTGATATCTGCTGTATTTCTTTTGTAATCTCAGTTTAATTTTAAGAACTGGAGAGCTCGCATTTATGAGTCTCTAATTTCTGACAGAGAGTTGATGGATATTCCTAATGCATGTCAGCCACTGTTGATCTATAAGGAAGAATATTTTGAAGAGGATACTGTAGATGTCAAAGGAAAGGACAGAAGAATGGTTTCTGAAGACAACACTTTGAACATTGTCTGTTTTATATTTTTGAGAAAGAGCACAATTTGTGAGAATCTGCGTGACTTCTTATCACCGAGAGTGTATCCTTTTAGGCCTGGCACTAATCATTCAGCTTTAGTCTGTTCTGTCCTGTACCTCTATTTTAAAGGAAGTGCATTGCTAGACATTCAGATACACTATTCCTTTAGTGACTATTTTTGTAGGGATCAGTCACTAAAGTGATATATTTTATTCATTTCTTCATCTACCTCATTTGAAAATCCTGTATCGGTCTTTGCAGCTCTCTTTTCAATCCTGCTTTTTTCATTAACCTTATTTCTATTCATTTATTAATTAATAGAAGCAATGACTTAAAAACACTTGGTGTTTGTAATAGTAATTTCTGTGCTTTTTTGGGGGTGATTTATTGCTTTGAGCATAAATACTTGATGAAGTCTTGGTCAATGTCTAAGATTTGACCTTTTGAAAAAAATATATATTTTTTTGCTATGAAGTGAATAAAGCTTTTATAATTTGTGTTGTTTTTACTTGTTTGGTGCTGGGATCTACTTTTGGAAAATACTGGACTGGGTTCTGTACATCTTACTTAATATTTGCATTTTTTGTTATTTATTGGTGTGTGTGTGTGTGTGTGTGTATATATATATATATATATATATATATATATATATATATATATATATATATATATATAAAGACTGTGATATTAGTCAAAGGATGGTTAAGTTGGCAGCTTTTCTGTCTGGTTAATTTGGTCAATAAGAAATCTGTTGATTTTTCTGCAAGATTGTTATTATACTAGGGTTGAGGAATATGTCCGTCTTCTGGTATTGTGTGATCTCAGAGTTTGTATATTTAAGTAGCAGGGGTACAAGGGTGTAGTCCTTCATGTGAGCCCACCTGCAAAAAAAAAAAAACACTTTTTTTTAATTTGAATTCTCTGAGGTTATGTTCCAGAGCATGCACAGTATGCTGTCATTTTTTTTTGCTGATGTTGTGTTTGTCAATTAATGTCAGTAGTGTGTGTATATATGTGTGTGTGGATATATATATATATATATATATATATATATATATATATATATATATGTATGTATATATTTAGGTTTAGGGCAGCTGGTCGAATGACTAGTAACGTTGACACCATTTGGTCAAGAGGTATACAAGTTCAACCATCCTCTGGAATAGAAACATTCACTTTCCCCAGGGATTGTGTGATCTTAGAGTTAGTATATATAATTAGTAGGGAGTTGCGGTACATTTGGTACTAACAACGATACTCTGCTACTCTGCCTGTCATCCTTACTGGTAGTTTGACTAATGCCCTAGAGATATATATTACAGATATGGAGAGAGAGAGAGAGAAGCATAAATAGGTAAACAGGTGTCTCAAGCATCTCAGTATGGTATGAGAGCAGCTTTGGTCATTGGAGGGGAGAATGGGAGAGAACAGAAAATCTGACTAGGCAAAGAAAGAAAGAGAAGGTGAGTAAACCAAAATGTTATAACTTACTTTTATGCTAACTATCTGAATGAGTTCTGCAGGAAAAGGATTTTTTTTCTGTTCAACTACTTAGTGAGGGCGTCCTCTGTAAATCAGAAAATGTAGAAGGTGGTTATGTATAGCTAATCAGTGTTTCACAAAAATGTTTGTGCCAGATATTAATACAAAGGAAAATATTCAAGCATGTGTTGGCTGCACACATTGTCAGATGACACTGCTATGGTGTATATACAGTAGGCATAAAAGATTTATTGCTATATAATGCATAGATTTCATAAGACTTCTGAGAAATTTTAAGAGATGTCACGGCACCATTGATAGGTTCTGTGACAGAATTCGGAATTCTAGAGTAATTTACCATATTATGTTAAAACAGTGAAAACCGAAATGTTCAAATCAAGACGAGATAAATTCTGTAGATAGAGAAAACAAAACTGGTTAACTGAGTTAGGGGCTAATATGGACTTCCTGCTTACTTTATGATGATTTAATAATTTAATAATAATATGATGATGGTATAGTAATGCCTCAGGATGATTTCTTATAAAGATACTAGTCCACTACCAACTAATGGTCACTTGTCCTTCCTATCTGTCCTGTCTGTTTTGAAGTTCTTTTTTCTCTCCCATACAGTGACAGCCTGAGGCCATGTTTTATGTATATCAAAGTGTATTACTTGGATGCTGTACGGTGGCCTGTATGCTAACATCTACTTTTTGCTAATGTAATCCAGCAAGTAACACTGCACATCTGAAATGTATATGTTGTATAAAACATGGCTCAGCAAACTCTGATACAAACATCATCATCATCATCATCATCATCATCACTATGGCTGGTTCCATGATGAAGAATGGGGCTCTAAGCATGCCCCTGATGACTCAGGTACAGCTACAGCCAGGATACTGGAATGACATGACAGGGAGGGAAGGAACTTACTGGGTGTGGTCAGTTTACCCATCTCGGGTAGAAACAGCATGTCAAGTCCTGCTACAGGATTGTTGCACGTGGAAAGACGTAGTACTGTGCTCTAGTTTATAGGGACATAGTAGTCTGAACCTGCCCAAGGAGCACATTTAACCTAGCAACACGTCACCAGTGTACATAACTGCACACACAGAAGTAGAACGGCACAACCAGATGCTGTTCCATGCTAGCTGACCAACAGAGGAAGGGATGTTAGAAGCATAAGAAAACCTCCTAACTTCCATTGGATAATGGCCACTTTCTTTACTTCTTACCTCTTCCTGATATTCACAGTGTGTTAGAACATGGATAATACTACATACATATGACCTCTGGATGCCACCTGCAGAATTTTGTGTTGACTTTTGTAAAGACTCAGTCACCATAGGTTCATAGGTTGGTACTAGGCTATCGGCCCTAGGGCCTATACAAGCCTAGCCATAACAATTCCCTGGATATTTCTTCCCACAATATTTACTTCCCTGGACCCCTGTCTAGGAGGGTGACTGACATGATCCCCGGGGTAAATATCCTATCTCCCATCCAATCATCAAGGTTCCTTTTGAAGAGGTCCAAGGAGGTGCTCTGCTTGACATGTATGGGCAGTCTATTCCAGAGTATAGGGAGTCTCTGGGTCAGGAATCTATACCTCCAGTTTTGTTCATTGTGATGACAAGGTTTAGATCCCTGGAGTGTGTGGCTCTGAGGGATTGGGATTTCTTTAAGTGGAGCATGTCCAACAGCTCAGGGTTTGACGTGGCCTTGTATGTTAAGCAGAGATAGCCTCCGAGTAGATGATATGCCACAGAGTATAGCTGGAGTTTTTTTAGACAGTCAGCATATGGCATCTGGTTTAGGCCTGTGATGTTTTTAGTGAGGTATTTCTGCGGCTTTTCCAGCTGTTGCAGATGTCTTGTGAGGTACATACCAAATGGGGCGTATACTCTATAATGGGTCTAATGAGGGATGAGTACAGTGGGATAATGACCTCCTTTTTTCTGGATGAAAAGCCCTTAGTGATGAGGTGTGCCACATAGAAGGATTTCCTGACTGTTGTGGTGATGTGGTTATCGAAGGTGAGACCACTGTCCACCTGTGTCCCTAAATCTCTCATCAAATTTTCGGTGTTTAGTGTACTGCCACCTATGTGGTAATTCATGGGTACATGATTTTTCCCAAAGGGGATAACTATACATTTCTTGGCATTAAGCTTGAGCCCATGGCTCTGGCACCAAGCATCTGTTTCTGTAAGGCCCTTTTGTAGAATATCCACATCATTTGGGGATTCAATAATGGCTCCCTGTTTGCAGTCATCTGCGAACTTTGTTAGCCACAGTACCTTAGTGTTGGCCTGTACTTCAGAGAAGTAGATGCCAAACAAGAGCAGTCCCAGGACTGAATCCTGAGGTACTCCACTTGTCATTTGACTGGAGCTGGATTTGGAGTTGGCTACTTTTACAGTCTGGGTTCTGTCAGTAAGCCAGTTGGCAACATATTGAGTGATGTAGGGATTTATGCCCAGTTTAGTAAGTTTATCTATGATTCCAGAGTGGGGGATGGTGTCGAAGGTGAGGTCCAGATAGGCTGTGTGGACCGCCTTACCCTCTTCCACAGCTCTGGAGACTGATTGGAAGAAGTCAATCAGGTTCAGGAGACAAGATCAGCCCTTCACAAACTCAAACTGGGTGGGGTCCAGTGTTTGAAGGTTGCCAATTTCTTTGTTTATAAGTTCCATGATAATGTGTTCCATGCCCTTGCAGATCAGGCTCATTAGACTGATGGGACGGTAGTTCCTGGGATCCAAGGTGGATCCCCTCTTGTGGAGTGGGATAACTGTAGATGTGTGCCACTCAGTGGGCACGAAGCCTGAGGTGAGGCTATGATTAAACATGACACTTAGGTGAGGTGCCAGTTCATTTTGTAGTTCATGTAGTACACAGCCTGGGATGTCATCTGGTCCCATGGATGCTGTATTCTTAGCTTTGGAGAGTGCAGTTTCTACCTGTATGGCCGTGATTATCGGAATTTGGTAATCTTTTGGTATTGAGATAGGCCCTTTAGGGGGTGAGAGGGGGTGAAGTTGGCATTAAATCGATCTGCCAGGATATTGGCAATATCCTTGGGATCAGTATATTTAATGCCATTCTGTTGTAGATCTGAGCATTGCCATTAGATTCTTGACATAACTGTAGAATGCCTTGTGGTTGTCTTTGGAATCTTTGGCAATTTTATTTTCGTAACTAGCTTTTGAGGATTTTATGAGGGATCTCAGCTTCTTACTGAGGCTGGAAAGGGAGTTTTTTGCATCCTGGGATTTTCCTCTTTTTTGCAACAGTTTCTTCCTTGTGTTGTATAGCTTGTTTATGGCAGGGTATCACCAGATTGGCTTCCTTTTTTTGGAGGAGATCATCTTGGTTCTATTTGGGATGGCACGATTCATGCATGAGTGGATGTGCTCATACAATGCCTTAGTGTAGGATTCAGTAGTCGAACTTTCAGATCCCATCTGCATGGGTGTCATGACGTTTATCACTTCTGACTTGAGTAGCATGAAGTTGGCTTTGGAGAAGTTTTTTACAGAGGTTTCCTTACTGGGGGGTGGGGTTGGGATGTGGATGTCAAGAGTGATTTGCTTATGGTCCAACCTAACCAATAAGGGGGTGACCACTGGTGTGGAGCATCTATCTCCCATGTTGGTAATGACCAGGTCCAGGATACTGGAGCCCCTGGTGGGACAATGGATTAGTTGATCAAGGGTGTTGGAATTTATGAATTCCAAGAACTATTGGGAAAAGGTGTTGGTACCTGAGCAGCTTTCCCTGTCAATGGCAGGGTAGTTGAAATCACACAGTACTAGGGTGTTTGGTTGTATCTTAATATTTTCCAGTATGTTTAGAAAGGTGTAGTCAGAATCTTGAGGCATGGTGGGGGATCTGTAGCAAGCTACAATTTGGATTGCAGTCTTACCTAGTGTTAGTTGTACCTGGAAAATTTCAGATGCATTGTGTTGGGCAACTAGCCTGGAGGTGTGAATATCCTTGGTGAATATGGACACTCCTCCATCTTTAGTGTTTTGGTCTTGGTTTGGTGGCCGAAAAGTGTGGTAAGAATTGTAGCCTGGTATTGCAGGGGTGCTCTCTGGAGCCTTGAACCAGGTCTCAGTTACTGCAAAATATCAATGTTCTCCATTTTTAGGAGTGCCTCGAGAGAGTGCAGTTTGAGGTTTAGACTTCTAGCATTGAGTAGCATTACCTTCAGATTTTGCATGCTTGTATCTGTTACGGTGGTGCTTTTGTCCTTTGAACCTTGCCTAAAAAAGGCACTATAGGGGTGGCAAGAGCTTTAGCCAAGAGGGTGGAGGAAGGAAGAGTTGTTGTAACTGTAGCCAGCAGTCACTATATGTATGCACTTCCCAAAACATAGGGCCATATGCACAAGCTTACCTAGCTTTACTGTAAATCTAGTCACGCCTGCAGCACTGCACATGGATTCAATCCAGATTTCTGCTTCTGCATCCTGTTAATATTCCTTCTGAATAAATACCTCACCTTGCCCTATTGTCTTGTTGTGGGCGCCCAAGGGTTTGATTGTATTACCACTACTAAGGGTAATATAAACAATGTTTCTGAATGTATTACTTATGTAAATGATGCACATTACTTTCATTAACTTATTTAGTAGTTTTAAGTCATTTGAGATGTATTCAGTGATTAGCCATATTTGTCACAAACTGATAATTTTCAGGTCTGAGTTGAAAGAGTACAAACAGGAGAAGAATTCACAGTCAAGATAAAATTAAATATATCAAGGGGTACAATCTAGTAAGAGTGTGTATTTAAATGTAAGGAAGAATAAAACAATATGAATAGTTAGAAAAACGCAGTATGAACAAATGGAGTGCCACCTTCCTGGAAATGAAGTGCAAATTCCTGCACCATGTGAAGCAGTGAATGTATTTAGAGTTTAACGTCTCATGACAGACAACTACATTGCTGTGGCTATCCATGTTAGGAGGCATTACCCCATGACATCTTTTTGCAGGGTGGCTTTACCTTTATATTTCCCCACTCTACACATTCTTACCTCAAGCCACAGTATCTTAGCAGAAGCTTCTGTACTGTCAAGGAGATGACTGTTAGTCACCGGACTCCACTTGTACCCAATACAACAGTCTGATTCACTGGATAAGGGGAGTTAACTAAAACCTGAGCTAAGTATGTGTGTATAAGCTATGCAAGTGCTGGGGCCAGAAGAAATGAGAAAGTGTGGGGAACAGAATCGGATGGAAACCTGGAAAATTCAAGGCTTAAGCATAAATAATCCAAAACACTTTAATTTTATGATCTCCAGTCTGATTTCTTAATTATAGGAGGACATGTTAAAACAAACTGTACTGCGTCCTAAACACCTTCACATTATTAGCCATACCTTTCAACCTCCAAGCACAAGAAATGTGGACAAAGCTAAAAATAATGGTGAAACAAAGACCGAAAATTAGGGAGAGATTTATATTGTTCTTATAAACTCAAAAAGTTGATGAAATAACAGATTTGGCATTCACATTCATTTTCTGAAAGATGTACACTTTGAAACTCAAATATCAGTCATTATTTAGGGATTGCCACAAAACCACATGAGGAACAGAACAAACATATGAGGCAAAAATCTAGACTTCTGAGAGGTAGTCATTAGCGCATTTAGACTGAAGACAGATTGTGAAAGCTGATCAGTTTAAATAGCTAGGAATTTATTTTAATAGATATACTTATAAACCAAGCCACGGTGGTACAGCGGTAGTGTTGTTGCCTCACAGCAAGAGGTTCTCCTGTTCGATTCACGGCTGGAGTGCCTTCTGTGTAGTCTGCATGTCCTCCCTGCTGTTGAGTGGCCTCTGAAAGACATGCGTGAATGGGTGTGCCTTCGCTGAAGGTTGGGCGTCGGGCTGGCAACTCGGCACCATAAAAAATCTACTGCCAATCATTAGCGGACCGGAGTTCTGCTGTGGCGACCCCTAACCCCTAAAAGGTGAAAAGACAAACAACAACAACTTATAAATAACTGTAGCCACCATGAAAATTGTTAACATGATGTCAGCCAACACAGTTGCATGACAAATCTAGTATTTATACCATGGAGCTAAAATTTTAGTGCTGTCACAGTAAGTAGGAAGTCAAAACTGCCTATCATGATGGTACAATATCAGCCCCGATGGAAAAATAATTCTCAGTGGTTCATAGGTTCATAGGTTCATACTAGGCTATCTGCCCTAAGGCATTTATAAGCCTAGCCAGAATGTGTTTGGCTTTCACCACCCATTTTAAATTTATTTTGCTATGCCCTTTTTCGAGGTTAGTATACTGTGCCTCTGTCTAACAGTGACACAGAAGTGATACCCGGGGTAAACCTACGATCTCCCATCCACTCATCAAGATTCCTCTTGAAGAGAGTCAATGAGGGACTCTGCCTAACCTGGACTGGGATTTTATTCCAGAGTGAAGGGAGCCTCTGGGTTATGAATCTGTCCCTCCAGCATGTCCTATTTATTTCAGTGCTGAGGTTCAAGTCTCTCGAGCGCTTAGCACGATGGGATTTGGATTTTCTGAGGTGCAGCATGCCCATTAATGCCGGGTTGGACATGGCTTTATACGTCAGGCACAGATCACCTCTGAACAGGCGGTATGCCACTGAATAGAGCTGGAGTTTCTTTAACCGGGCAGCATATGGCATCTGTTTGAGCCCTTTGATCCTCTTGGTGAGGTACTTTTGGGGTCTTTCCAGTTGCTGCAGGTGTCTGGTAAGGTACATCCCAAAAGGGGCATTGTACTCAATTATGGGCCTGATGAGGGATGAGTAAAGAGGCACGATGACCTCTCCTGATCTAGATGTGAATCCCTTCATGATTAGGTGGGCTATATAAAATGTTTTTCTAACCACTTTGGCCACATGGTTGTCAAATGAGAGATTGCTATCAACTTGGGTCCCCAGGTCCCTAATTACTTCTTCTGTACTTAATGGATTACCACCTATGTGGTAATTTGTGGGCACTTTGTTTTTGCCAAAGGGGATGACTATACACTTTTGGCATTTAGCTTGAGGCCATGGCTCTGGCACCAGTTGTCTGTTTCTATGAGGCCCTTTTGGAGGATGCTTGTGTCGGCTGGAGAGTCGATTATGGCGCCCAGTTTGCAGTCATCTGCGAACTTGGTCAGCCACAGTCCTTCTGTGTTGGCCTGTACCTCTGAGAAATATATACCGAACAAGAGAGGTCCCAGGACTGAGCCTTGTGGGACACCACTTGTAACTGGTTTGGAGTCTGACATGGCTCCAGCAATTCTAACCATATGGGTTCTGTCCTTGAGCCAGTTTGCAATCCATCTAGTGACATAGGGGTTTATATTTAATCTGGTGAGCTTATCTATAATGCCCGAGTGGGGTATTGTATAGAAGGCTTTTTGAGGTCCAGGTAGGCTGTGTGGACCACCTTCCCCTCGTCAATGGCCTTGGTGACTGTTTCAAAGAAATCAACCAGGTTTAAGAGGCAGGATCTGCCCTTAACAAAGCCGAACTGGGTAGGATCCAGTGTCTGTAGGTCCCCAATATCTTTATTTATGAGGTCCATGATGATCCTTTCCATAGCTTTGCAGACCAAGCTAGTCAGGCTTATGGGGTGATAGTTTCCAGGATCCGTTGAGGCACCACCTTTATGGAGAGGGACCACTGTTGCTGTACGCCACTCTTTGGGCACATATCCTGTAGTAAGGCTGAGATTGAACAGTAGTTTTATGTTTGGGCTTGTTATGGGTTTATTGGGTGCTTCAGACCGGTCAACCTAATTCATGTCAGCAAAATGCTTTTCAGCTGTTCTACACAACTCCTACCCTTTTCTCCTGGCACTGACAGATCTTGAAGCTTAAAAAGATTACATGATCCAAAATATATTTCTCATGTCCTAAATGTGTGAATGAAATTTAGTGCACAATAGCACTTGAAAATAATGAAAGAAGTAAACAGCATTTATTTGACATGAACTTGTCATCTGTAAATATATACATATGTAGACATTGCACATAGACCAGGCGCACATGCAGATCCACACACACATGCACACACCATGAGTCTACTTGTTTCTTCAAAGAAAATAGTTGGAGGATTGGGAGTTGTCATAATGGTTAACATGTTTACCTTACAGATTACAAGGCATGGTTTGATTCTTACTTTAGGAAGCAGGGCTAAGCTTAAAAAGGTCCCCTTGGGTTCACAGCTTAGTAATAACTTTTGAACTTAAACAAAAGGATTCTGAGCTTGGAAAGAATATTTTCAGTTTGTAGCAATCTTCAGTTGTATTCTCAACAGCACAATATGACATGGCAGAAAACAGAAGTATAGGGCAGAGTGCAAATGAGTTTGGGAAATGGTACAAAACAAGTATAGTGCAGAGTGTGCATGTGTGTGGCAGTAAAGGCACACCACATGAGGCACCATGCCAAGCATTAGTCAATGATTAAATGGATTCTATAGGGCTTTCCCTTAAAGTTAGTCCTATTTAGCATGTCTGCATCCAATATAATCAGATGGATTACATAGGATCAGCTGTTTGTTGGTAATTCCAAACCTACAATGGACATATATATATATATATATATATATATATATATATATATATATATATATATATAGAGCATAGACAAAATGGCAGAATTATGTACATTACTGGTCTAACCCAGTCACTGGGGATACACAGATCAGTGCATTTCTTTGTGCTAGTCCCAAGCCTGGATAAATGGGGAGAGTTGCATCAGGAAGGGCATTCGGCGTAAAATTTTGCCAAATCATACATGTGGACAACAGTACAGATATACATACAGATCGATTGAAGCCCGGGTTAACAACAACTGCCACCAGTACTGTTGGCCAACAGGATGCTGCAGAAATTGGGCTACTGTTGGCAGAAGGAGGAGAAGGGGGGAAGGCATGCCCAAAAGCAGGTAAAGGCTAGGACTGTGGTAGTGAGGGTCGGAATTTTGGATGTTGGCAGTATGACTGGTATAGGGAGAGAGCTAGCTGATATGATGGACAGAAGGAAGGTTGGTATCCAGGTAACAGGAAAAGAGGAAGGCCTAAGATAAGGTTTATGGATGTGGTGAGAGAGGACATGCAGGTGGTTGGTGTGACAGAGCAAGATGCAGAGGACAGGAAGAAATGGAAACAGATGATCCGCTGTGGTGACCCCTAATGGGAGCAGCCGAAAGAAGAACAAGAAGTGGTCTAGGAAGAAAATACAACTTGGAGCAGAGGGAGAGGAAACTATGCACAATAAAGATCTGAGAATGGTTGTCACACTTGAACTCAGTCATATAAAACAGTAAAACTAGGCTAGGCTATGTTAGTGTCCAACAGGCTGGGCTAAATAGCAAAGGGCATAGGCTGGGATTAAGGGAAAGAAATGCATTGCTCTCATTATAAAGGTCTAAGTATAATGCTAGAGACCTTCAGAAAATTAAAACAAGAAGCTGGCACCTGTACACAGGAGGGTCATTAAGTTGGTCAGGGTGATACCTGGGGTACTAACTGCAGTAAAAAGAACGGCTAAAGCACTGGACTTATCCATTTCCAAAAAAAAAAAAAAAAAACAGGTGGAACATAATATGAAGTCAATATTCTGACAGGGGTCTAATAAAAACTGAGGTGAAGATGTAAACACATAGGAGGGAGAGAAAGCATAGATAGCAGCTGTAAGAGTCAAGTCTAACTTAAGACAGCATGCTTCTGCAGAGGATGGCAGAACCCCTGCATAACATGTGAAGGAATCCTCAAGTGAATTCCACTTTCCATTCCCTCAACCCACTCTTGTCTTTTTACCTTTCTAATTTTCTTCACAAGACAAGTTTAGTTGCTCTCCATCCCTCATTCTCCTCTTCCTCTCACCAATAACACTCAACATCTCCATAATACAGCGTTTCCTCTTTCCCCTTCATATTTTTTTGACTACTTTTCTGCTTTTTCTCTTTTCTTACCTTTCTCACCTCACCCTCTCTTTTCCTTCTGTTAGCCTACCAACTTGTATCTGAGCTGTTTTTCAATAATTCATATTTTGTAAATTTCACCCCGTATTTACACTCCATTATTTTACCTTGTAACATACTATAATTAAAGCTCCATTATTTCAGTATTATACGATATTATCATAAAATTACAACACTGTTGCTTTAAACCTATGCTGTACAGCAGTGTGTAACCCCTCTTTCTTTACTTTATACTTTGGGCTCTTATATTTCATGGTTCTGTATTGTTTTATAGCTTTCAACAAGTATAATCTAGAACAGCAAATTGTATTTTTGTACTGGTACTTTTCTGCTTGGACCTCCACTGTGCGATTTGGACTAACCCAGTAAAGAAAAGCCGATAAAGAAAGAAAGAAAGAATGTGGCACAATACAGTTCAAAGGTATTCAAAGGAGCACAGAACAAGCAAAAAATGAAGGGAGAAGGGAGGGTCTGCTATGCATTGTCTTCTTCAATGAGTATGAAGAGCTAAAGAAGCTATAGTCCATGTTCTTTCACCTAACTCATGTGCCTGCATATAACAGGACAGTATTTTAAACAGAGAAACCTAAGTTATTGAATCAACTTCATTGATCATTAGGTAAGACATATGAACACTAGACCTTATCACTGGCATGTATTTTGTCCACACTACTGTTAATGCAACCCAATGCTGAAAGTTAAAGATGCACAGTAAACCAGAATACGTTTTTTAGATGCAGGAACATCCATATTTTACATATGTTAAATCCCAAAGCACTCGCAGATATACTAAACAGAGCCTTTTTTTTAGTTTAGTTTAAAGCATCACGCAATCATATAAAAGTATAGCATATTTTCAGTACTCAGAAAAAAAACTCAGATATTAATTGTATCAACACACACACATTCTAGACCTATTCAGATTAAATTACAAACATTAGAAAATCAATGAATTCATTTCATTTTTGGAAAGCACAGGGCCTATGACCACAACAGTGAATCTGAATCACAGGATAAATGATAGTAAGACAGATTGACTTCTGCTCACAGTACTGTTACTTCAGGAAGGAAAAGAGATAAAATCAATATGTTAAGAAAGTTTAAGGCAAACAATAAACAATTGTTCCAGTTAATATGTGTATGATTATAGTATGAAATATGAGTGCCTTCTTTATTAGCTTACTTGCTAAGCAATGCGCATTGTTTTGCCTACTGCTGGCACCCTTAAATGTTCTTTATCTACCAGCAATTATATTTTTGCTATGTTTAATGTGCTGTTCTGAATCATTAATAAACACTGGTACTGGATGGCTAGCAGGTTAACCTAGCTAAAGATAAATAATCAAAAAAGACCCAAACTATTTCAAGAAAAACTGTCAAAATGTATTATAGTGTATGTGAAACTGTCATAATTAGCAGCAGCTGGCTAGTTAGTGAAACTACACATATCCATCAGTACTGGGTATGGTGCATTCCTGGGAATGAGCCAAGGTTAATGGGACAGTCCTGCGAATGAGCCAAGGTCAATGGGACAGTCCTGCGAATGAGCCAAGGTCAATGGGACAGTCCTGCGAATGAGCCAAGGTCAATGGGACAGTTATCTTGAGCAGATTGAAAGAAGCAATTAGTAGCCAGCTCTTCATGCTAGTGTGACATAGGACAGAGGGTGAGACTCCTGTACTCTTGTGACTACAGCACCTAAGGTACTCCTTCATGAGGCCTAACGTCTGAAATGACTGTAGACTCAGCATCCCAAAAATGGAGCGGTACACACAGGGAGTCACTAGCACTGGAAACGACTGTGGGTACAGCAGATGGTAGTGTGAAAGAAGAGGAGCTGGACATCAGTGATAGCAGAACAAATGGGTGCATGCTTAGACTGTATTCAGTACACACCAGTGCTGCTTAAGGATGGGGACAATAGCAGAGACATACGAGTTTTAGTTTACATTCTGTCACCACACATGCTCTCTTACAGTACTGCAAATGAAACTCAAGTGTGCTTGCAGGGGAGAGGTTCATTACATAAATGGCTATACAGGCAAAATCCTGAGCAGAACAGCAAAACAAATAATGGGTTTTGTATTACAAGACATTTTATACAATGTGAGACCCAGCAGTATTATCAGGGCTAGCAGACAACCAAATGTTGAACTTCAGGAAACCTTCAGACTGTATGAACAAAAATATTTACACTGAACAACAAGCAAAATAAAAAAAAATTGGTAATTGTATTACAGACTATGAATTCGAAGCTAAAATATCATAACCAAGATTAGTAAATTTGTTTGGTTTACTTAGTTTAAGATATTTGATTTTCTAATAAGGATTCCAGCAAAAGAGATAGAATAAACATTAGTACAATTATCTGAGTACTTTTAACTAAAAATTATTCCGGGATCATGTATTTAATGGTATGCATAAAAATAACATCAAGTAGTAATTTATAAACTGGTTACAGAATAACTCTGCTTGTAAATAAATGGAACTGCTCCCTAATTTAAGAAAGAATAGTGAATAAGACACTGCTGTCCTTTCAAGCCATTTCATTTGTTCTGTACTGTTTTATTATTAGATAAACTGAAAACTACCCTTACTGGCAATGAGAATGCATATTCAGGGATGATGTGTTTTACAGTAGCAGATTACATTGACGTTTGATCCTTATGAGCTAAAACAAGTTTATCAAAAATCATACATGCTAAGAAAATATGTCAGAATGAGACAATTAGAAAGAAAGGAAAGAAGTGTATTTTGTTATTTACTTCTTATCTGGGTAGTTGAGTTGGTCCTGGGACCCTTTTCAGTCCTGGTCTGGACAAATGTATCAAGAAATACATAAATTAAATGGTAAACAGAAATTTAAACACTTTGAAAACAGAAAAAGTATGGTATTTAACACACAGAAACATAATTTGTTAAAGTACTGGTAGAATTCAGTTCAAATTGATTGGAAGAAATTTTGTAATAAAGTTCCAACAGAGTTTAAATAACAATTGTGAACTATAGAACCATAGATAAAATATTACAGTCAGTATGCATACCACACAAAATCGGGATAACTAAAAGACAGTCTATATAGCTTCATAGCTAAATATGAGGAAATCAGTCTGCAGACTATTACATACCTAGCTGATAATCAGACAGTGATCAAAGGTAAGAATCAAACCCTGTACTTTGTTTCTGTGATGTACGTAGCTTAACCATTATGTCAACCCCCAACCTCATTTATATTTTATTTTTGTGATAAGAACATTAATGGTAACAAGCATCTCTGCCTTCAAAAGTAAGTTGGTAGAAGACTTAAAAGCACCTCTCAATGGCTTTAAACGTCAGATTAGTTTTCAGTATGAGGATGAAAGGACAGGTGTTCATCTAAGAGGATGCCTAGGTATTTTTGTTGATTTATTGTTTGATTATGGGTATGGCAGCAAGATCTAAGAAATAACTTAGCAGATATACAAAGTCAAATGAAAGAAGTGATGGGAATTACTACAGATATAACCTAGTTTACAATTTTACAAATCCAGTCAAGAAAACATCAGTCTGACATATTAACATGAAAAATTAAACTACTATTCAAAATTACTACTAGAGACAGAGCAATAGGTAACCAAGAAAGAAGAGTTTTATGAAAGGCATTTTCTGTATATATTTTTTTCCTTTTGCTATACGACTAAATTTTTCCTCAATATAAAACCTGGAACCTTCTTTTTATCATGTTACATGTAATTGCATATCATGGTTTCATTCTCTTTCTTCAATATCACCAAAGTCGGAGCCCTCAACCAGATGTCATAATTTATTTGAAAAGGATTTGGATTTGGGTATTTAAGTTGCATAAACAACACTATATGATATAGAAATGCTGTTGATCTTCTCTGTGCTGCCTTCAAAAATGTCTTGTCCTTTCAGGAACAGTCACTACCTCTGCATACCTTACTGAAGACATGGTCTCACCAGTGGTTTACTAAGCCTTCCCACCCCTTCAACAGGGACCAAACTATGCAATATCACTCCTGCTTAATGCAAAATAGTTTATACAGTTCATTATATTCTTCCCAAGATCCTCTTCTCCTTTGGAGACTATCACCTACGCTTCACCCATCTTGTGCATCAGTCTAGGTTCCTTTGTCTGAAGTGTATCTTCATCATTCTGCATTTCCTGGTACAGAATTCCAGATGACATGTTTTGGACTATTCCAATAAGGTATTCCCTGTCTTCTGGCAACTTGTGCTTAAAGTCCTGTGCATTAGACCTCTTTCCCAATGGAGACGTCTATTTACTTATGATGCCTCACTTGTCAATAATGCTCTTTCTATATAATATCAAAGGTCTTATTTTATTTAGCATGTACTGTGCTAAACAAATTTTGCATTGTCCTTGCTTTTTACTGTACTGAATTTTATTGTTTCACTGACTGGCCTGGGACATTGCTGGATATGGTTTTCACTTCAGCCTACTTTTCTGATTAACAAACAAATACATAAAACAACTTTTTTACCACATTCAGTTCATAGGTTCACAGGTAGGTACTAGGCTATCTGCCCGAGGGCATTTATAAGCCTAGCCAGAGTGTGTCAGCTTTCACTGACCCATTGATTAATTAACTGAGCCTCTGTCGAAAAGAGCCAATGAAGTGATCCCAGGGGTGTATTTTCTGTTACCCATCCACTCGTTAAGGTTTCTCTTGAAGAGTGTTAGTGAGGGGCTCTGCCTAATGTAGTTAGGAATTTTGTTCCAAAGCATGGGGAGTCTCTGTGACAGGAATCTATCCCTCCAGCATGTTCTATTTATTGTTGTGGTAAGGTTTAGCTCACTAGAGTGAGTGGCTCGCAGTGACTTGGATTTCTTTATGTGGAGCATGTCCATCAATTCTGAGTTGGACATGGATTTGTAAGTCAGGCAGAGATAACCTCTGAGTAAGCGATATGCCACGGAGTACAGCCAGAGTTTTTCCAGTCGGGCTGCATAGGACATATGCTTGAGGCCAGTAATCCTCTTGGTGAGGTACTTTTGTAGCATTTCCAGCTGTTGGAAGTGTCTTGTGAGGTACATACCAAATGGGGCATTGTACTCTATGATGGGTCTGATGAGTGATGAGTAGAGAGGCACTAAAACCTCTTTATTTCTAGATGCTAACCCTTTAGTAATTAGATGGGCTACATAGAAGGATTTCCTAACTACTTTGGCAATATGATTGTCAAAGGAGAGATTACTATCTACCTGGGTCCCCAGATCTCTTATTACTGCTTCTGTATTAAGGGGTCTGCCACCTATGTGGTAATTCATGGGTGTTTTGTTTTTCCCAAACAGGATGACTATGCATTTTTTGGCATTTAGCTTGAGACCATGACTTTGACACCAGGTGTCCGTCTCAGTAAGGCCCTTTTAGAGAATATCCGTGTCAGTTGGAGAGTCAATTATGGCTCCCAGTTTGCAGTAATCGGCGAACTTGGTTAGCCATAGTCCTCCTATGTTTGCTTGTACTTCTGAGAAGTATATGCAGAACAGTAGGGGTCCCAGGACCAAGCCTTGTGGGACACCACTTGTGAATGGATTACAGTCAGACCTGGAGCCCACTATTCTTACTGTGTGAGTTCTGTCTGTAAGCCAGTTGGCAACCCATCTCATGATGTAGGGGTTTATGTTCAGGCTGGTGAGTTTTTCTATAATTCCCGAGTGGGGAATGGTGTCAAAAGCCATGGCGAGGTCAAGGTAGGCTGTGTGAACCACCTTCCCCTCATCTATGGCCATGGTGACTGTCTCGAAGAAGTCAACCAGGTTTAGTAGGCATGATCTGCCCTTAACAAAGCCGAACTGGGTCGGGTCAAGTGTTTGGAGGTTCCCACTGTCTTTGTTAATGAGTTCCATGATGATGCGCTCCATAGCCTTGCAGACTAGGCTAGTCAGGCTTAATGGGGAGATAGTTACCAGGGTCAGTTGTGGCCCCTCCTTTGTGGAGTAGAATAACCGTTGCTGTGCACCATTCTATGGGCACACAGTCTGTGGAGAGGCTGAGGTTGAACAGTGTGTTTAGGTAGGGGGTTAGTTCGTTCTGTAGTTCATGCAAGACGCAGCCTGGGACACCATCTGGCCCCACTGACGCTGTGCTTTTGGCTTTTGAAAGGGCTGTTTTCATCTGTGTGTCTGTGATTTCCGGGACACTACATGTTTCTGGTATTTTTGTGGGTCCTTTTGGGGGTGAGAGGGGGTGAAGTTTGCACTAAATCTATCTGCCAGGATGTTGACAATATCAGTAGTTTCAGTATATTTTGTGCTATTTTGCACTAGCTCAGAGCATATCTGTGAGTTGCCACTTAAATTCTTGACATAGCTAAAGAAGGCTTTGTGGTTATCTTTCAAATCCTTGGCTATTTTTCTTTCGAAGTTAGCCTTGGATGATTTTATGAGGGACCTTAGTTTCTTACTGACACTGATCAGGGATGTCTTTCCTTCTTGGGATTTGCTTTTTTTCTGAACTAGTTTCCTCCTTCTATTGTATAGCCTGTTTATTGCAGGGATCCACCAGACTGGTTTCCTTCTCTTAGGGGAGTGATTCTTGGTTTTGCTAGGGATGGCACAATCCATGCATCCTTGTAGGTGCTCATAGAGGGCATTTGTAAAGGTTCCTGCATCTTGGACCCTGTTATCCTTTAGCGTGGAGGCTGTGAAACTTACCACCTCTGTCTTAAGTAAGGTGAAGTTTGCTATAGAAAAGTTTTTCACTGTGGTTTCCTTGGTTGGGGGTGGTGGTGTGGTGTGGACATCCAGAGTGATTAGCTTATGGTCAGATCTAACCAGTGACGGGTTGACCTCCAGTGCGGAACACCTGTCGCCCATGTTGGTGATGACCAGGTCCAATATGTTTTCACCTCTGGTAAGGGAGTTTACCAGCTGATCCAGGGCATTTGAATTGATAAATTCCAGGAAGTGCTGAGCCTGGGACTTTGTACTCAAGTAGTTTTCCCAGTTAATGGTAGGGTAATTGAAATTGCCCAATATCAGGGTGGTCGGTAGGACCTTCATGTTTTTCAGTGTCTCCAGAAAGGCAGAGTGGTGGTCCTGGGTCATGGAGGGTGATCTGTAGCAGGCCACAATTTGCACTGCAGATTTGCCCGATGTCAATTGCACATGGATGATCTCAGAGTTATCATGCTGCACCACTAACCTGGAGGTGTAGGTATCCTTGATGAATATGGATACACCCCCTCCTTTTGTGTTTCAGTCTGTGTTCTGCGGCCGAAATGTGTGGTATGAGTTGTAGCCCAGTAGTGCTGGGGTGCTCTGTGGAGCCTTGAACCAGGTTTCATTTACTGCACAGATGTCAACGTTCTCCATACTAAGGAGTGCTTCAAGTGCATGCATTTTGAGATTTAAACTCCTGGTGTTGAGTAGCATAACCCTCATTTTTTTATTTGTGCTGTTTACGGAGGTGGGTTTGACTTTTGAGCCTTGCCTAAAAAAGCACTATGGGGGCAGCAAGAGCCTTGGCTAGTATTCGAAAGCCTAGGGGTGACAGGTGCAAGCTGTCTCTTGTGAAGCAATGAGGCTTGTCGAGCATGTCATCCCAGGCTGACAGACACTGGATCCCCTTTGAATGACACCAGAAGTTTAGCTAATTGGTGAAATTGATCATTTTTTCTTTATATTGCAGTATCATTGTTGGTGTGGGCAGGATGCTACTCAGGTTCAGGGTCATACCCGCCTGGGCTACATAATCAGAGAACTCTTCCTTGTCTCTTTTCATGTAGTCCAGGGAGGTACGTCTCAGGTCATTCGTACCAACATGAACAATGACAGAGTCATATTTGTACTTGTTCTGGAGTGACCTGAGTGTTTGTGTTATGTGGCGGATTCTGGCTCCCGACAGGCAGCTAACAGTAACCATCTCCTTGTCCAGTCTAGTGAGTTGGACGTCATTGTGCCTGACTATAGAGTCGCCTATTACTAGTGTGTTGGGTATATTATTTCGCCTTAAGGGCTATGATTGTGCGGCACACTGATTTTGTGTTTTATGTGTTGTCTGGTTTGTGACGGGAGGTGCAGTTTTTTTGGGTGTCTGCTTTGGAGGTCTCTGATGCTTTTGCAGGTTTTTATTTAAACCCTCTGAGTATGATTTTGTGTATTTTTTGCCAGTGCTGGTTTAGTATGTTTATGTGAGGCTGGAGGTGTGGTGCAAGTGTTAACCTTCTCCTAATGACTGCCTGTTCCAGTCTTGGGTGGAGAGAGCTTAGCCTCCAATTTAGCTATATAATAGCATCTCTCTCATATGTTAATGTTTTGTGGTAGGAGGAGAGGGTTGTCTGTGTACATGAGGCAGTTGTAACATTGCCTCAGGATACCCAGGTTCACAAGCTGGACTGGAGAGTATACCTGAAATTGCCCTTTGGTCATACCTGAATAGTAGGCTGAGCTGCTTAGTCACTTGGCTGGTGAGGGGTGAATAATGAGCCTTGCCCTGCTGGGCAATTAAGTGTCAGGGTATATTAGTGCTTGCTATTAGGTCTGAGCAAGTGCTGGACTGTAGGATGCTTTTTAAGTGCTTAGGTTGAGAGTTAGACGACTTTCAAGGGAAAAACTAAAGAGGAGACTTGGTGGAGCCGGGAATAATTTAGCCCTAGCTAACTGGCGCTGCCTGGACGTGCAAAACCCTGCAAATGTGGTTTTTACAACAGGGAAATAAAAGAGAGAGATATTAGCCCAAAATGGCCTATAAACTACTATCTTCTGGGCTGGAACCACTCCTCCAGGGACAGGTGGCTGCTCAAAGCTCCCTTTCTCACAGGTGAACAGAGAAACCTCCTTCTATCCAAGTAAGGTATGAGCAACTCAGAAACTTGTAACACAGCCCTGAGTTCAGCACTACCCTGAAAATTGCACTATACTAGCTTAGAAAGGTGGGAAACAAGGAAAACATTTTTTTTTGAAAAGATAAGACAAAAACAATAAAAAATACACTTAAAACAGCTTTAAACGACCACAAACAGTAAAAATACACTTAAAACAGCTTTAGATGACTACAAGCAATCAGAAAAGGCTTTTAAACAAATTACCCAATTAACCAGTAAAAAAAATCTCAAAACTGAGCCCTGTTCCTGTAGTCTTCAATCAGGCAAGTTCTAACTGCACACTCCTGCCACTGGGGTGCAGGGGAACCTTCTCCAAAAAAGAAGGCCTGGATTAGTGCTCAAGTTATACAAACAAAGCTAGATTCAGCATGCCTGAATCTAGTTTATGCGACAGCAAACAAGGCACACCAATTTCAGTAAGAAACAGTTCATATATGCAGGCACTATAAGCCTCTAAACAGAAATTCCCAACTCAGAAGAGCAGAGTCCAGCCTCTCCTCCCACAAGAGTGCAGACCACAAACCTTCTTAATGTAAAATGCCTGGCCTGAAGCCCAAGTACTTAAACCAGAACTAATACACTTTTAGAATAACAGACACAGCCTTCAATCAGCAGTTCCCAACTTAGAAGAATGTAAGCTACCTGTCCTGCCACAACAGTGCAGACCACAAACCTTCTTAATGTAAAACAACTGGTCTGAAGCCCAAGTGCTTAAACCAAAAGGCTTAGAATGAAAGCTACACTTTAATCAGGTTACTACCAAGCAGTAATAAATACAATTGAATAATTTTAAGAAGGCCTGGATTAGTGCTGAAGTTATACAAACAAAGCTAGATTCAGCAGGCCTGGATCTAGTCTATGCTACAGCAAACAAGGTGCACCAATTTCAGTAAGAAACAGTTCAAATATGCAGGCACTATAAGCCTTTAACCAAAAATTCCCAGCTCAGAAGGGCAGAGTCCAGCCTCTCCTCCCAAAAGAGTGCAGACCACAAACCTTCTTAATGTAAAATAACTGGCCTGAAGCTCCATGTCTTCCTCTGTTGGAGTCTATGAAAAATATATCAATTTCGATCTCTGTCTCACCTGTTATTTTTAAAACACCAAATCTTACATGGTATGTTAGCATACAAGCTGTAGCCTGGACTACCATGGAAATTATCACAGTTCAAGTTATGAACCTAGAAGGTGATCACAGGGGGGAAGGATTGAGAAACAGAAAGATGGCAGTCTTATCCTGATGGTGAAAATGAAATCTTTCTGCTGTATATGTATCATCGGGGTAGAAAATCAAAGGCTGTGATCTATCTCACCCTCATTCATCTGATCTACATGAAGGTTCCACATCTAGGCTGGACTAAGCAATTGAG
Source organism: Protopterus annectens (assembly GCF_019279795.1). Classification (NCBI taxonomy): domain Eukaryota; kingdom Metazoa; phylum Chordata; order Ceratodontiformes; family Protopteridae; genus Protopterus; species Protopterus annectens. The sequence goes on from NC_056735.1 coordinate 187,298,497, forward strand.
ATAACACTGATTGCATTGTATATATAATATCTTAGATCATCCCAAGCAGCTACCTGAAAATAACTTCACCAGTTGCTCCTTTCAGCCAAACTCTTGCAAACCATTACTCTAATAATATGCCTAATTCCTTGTGGAAATGGAGGACTTTCCTTTATTTTCATTTATCTAATGTGCTTCACTTTTATTCTGGGGCAGACAGTAGATTGGCACAGGCAGTTGGAAAAATAATAAATAGGTCACAACAACAAATTAGAAAATTAGTCTGATACATAGCAGCACTGGGCTTCACTGAACACATTTCAAGTTACTGCATTTCATAGACAAGAATTTTAATATCCATCAGTTTCGTGAACTGAATTATGGAAAAGTTATGCATATACTATAATGATAGAGCTGTATGAGAATGTCCATGCTGTGCTTAAGCAGGACTAATTCTGACGGCATTAGAGCCACTCAGCAGGCAAACCTTTCCCAGGATGTTATCCCATAATGCACCATGGTGCTAAATCCCTCCAGATCTACAGTACGACATGATGAAAGCACTTAATAATTGGTATGAGGAAGCAAGAATAAACTGTAGACCAGCCATACTAGATGCAAGAGAAGGTTGGTGGGTGCATTTCAGAGGTTGGGTCTAGTATTACACATTTATCATTATTCTATGGTATGTAACCCTTCATATCTGATAATAAGCAGTCCATCGTCTGAAACAGTATGAGAAAGTCCAAAGCAAATCCTCCTGGGTAGGTTTCCCTTTGGGAACATCCTCTATATAACAGTGTCAATAAAGCAAGACTGGGATGTGAACAACATATCCAGCTTACAGTGCTTTAGAGTAAAGACCAAATGACTGCTACACAAATATAACCAAGAGCTGGGTTTTTGAAAAAGGCTCCTGATGTGGTAACTGCTTCAGTATAATGAGCTTTAGGCACTGCAGTGAGAGGTCTGTTATATTTGTTATGAAAAAAACCTATGCACATCAACAACCATTCAGCTAGGCTGAGCTTTGATATTTTCTGTCCAACCTTCTTCTTGGAAAATGATACAAACCAAAACCCACAGTTGGCAGTGCATGTCTGTATACCTATCCTAATAAAATGTATATACTACAGTCTAAAATGACCTCACTAACAAAAATAGCTCTGAGTACACCACTGAACTAATTTATCAGTAAATCCACCACACCACCTGAATTAGTAGTCTTGTTCCTAATGAGAAAAATCTATCCTACTAGTTACTCCAGTTGTAGGTACCTTGTATGTATAGACTCTGTTGCCTGGATTCCTCATGTGCCAAGGGCAGTGTGAGATATAATACTTATGAATTAGAGGTGATCTGTGTGATGTAATGTTATCAAGGTCTGAGGACTGAACACCATTAACATCTGCCCCAATATAATGGGGTACCAATTTCCCCCAACAGCTCCAGTGCCAATGACATTTATTTGAATCCTTTTGAGTTTTCCAGATTACAGCCATAAACATTGCCTACAAGGAGCACTATCTCGGCCAGCCATACATTAATGATGCGCCACTTACTTGCTTTGTCATTAGGAAAAACAAACTTGTGCCATGCAAGCCAGCAGCAAGGTGCACAGGAATAAAGCCCTGACTGTACTCCAGTTGGCCCATGTTTAACTAAATGATCTTGGTGCCAAAATGGTCAGCAAGGTAGATGGAATGAGTAGCCATGATTAGTTGACTCACACTGCAGCGGCTGTGGAGTAGAGCATGCCAGATGGTAGTAGCAACAGTCTGCATCAGGGCACAGCAATGATGCTGCCAAGCACTGGACTGCATACTGTACCATAGCTGAGATGCCTGCGTCAAAGCGTGCAGTCAGCGTACCAATACTGTCAGCCTGTTATAACAGTACGTCTGCTATCTGGTGACAAAGGGGGAATGGGGTAAAAAGGGCATGCAAAAATTCTTTGGTGAAACACCAACAATGCAACATGACAAAAGTGCTTTTTAGTTCCACAAATAGCTATACATTATGTCTCCAGTTCCAGATTGCCAACCCAAGCTGTCTTCTGTACTGGTCTTTCATTTGATGGAATAAAGAGAGAACTGGTAGACAGGCTGGTAGTCTGTGCCAGTGGAGAAACAAAAACAGTTAAAACATGATCCACATGCACAGGAATAGGTATGGTGCTCTGTAGCACATCACTCTTCTAGAAAATCAGGCTTTGTGCTGGTTAACATGCATTTTACAAAAATAGTTAAAACATGATCCACATACACAGGAATGGGAATGGTATTCTGTAGCACATCACTCTTCTAGAAAAACAGGCTGTGTGCTGGTTAACATGCATTTTACAAAAACAGTTAAAACATGATCCACATACACAGTAATAGGTATGGTGCTCTGTAGCACATCACTCTTCTAGTAAAACAGGCTTTGTGCTGGTTAACATGCATTTTACAAAAATAGTTAAAACATGATCCACATACACAGTAATAGGTATGGTGCTCTGTAGCACATCACTCTTCTAGAAAAACAGGCTGTGTGCTGGTTAACATGCATTTTACAAAAATAGTTAAAACATGATCCACATACACAGTAATAGGTATGGTGCTCTGTAGCACATCACTCTTCTAGTAAAACAGGCCGTGTGCTGGTTAACATGCATTTTACAAAAATAGTTAAAACATGATCCACATACACAGTAATAGGTATGGTGCTCTGTAGCACCTCACTCTTCTAGTAAAACAGGCCGTGTGCTGGTTAACATGCATTTTACAAAAACAGTTAAAACATGATCCACATACACAGGAATAGGTATGGTGCTCTGTAGCACCTCACTCTTCTAGTAAAACAGGCCGTGTGCTGGTTAACATGCTTTTTAAATGCCAAACACCAAATGCCAAGTACGTCGCTTTCTTCATTTTCAACATATATTTTCTGGGCTTTCAAATAACACTTTAGAAATGCATTGCAAAGGAGTAATGATTACTCAGACAGCTAAATGAAATATTTTCACTTGTATTACTAACTGATGGCTTACTTTAATGTTTGCAATACAGCCAGGTGCCTCATCTGTTAACTGTGTGATAAGCCGTTAGTGCAGCAAACCTCACATGATCAATTCAATCTAATAGTACAGGAAATATAGAAGGTTGTTTTGCTGTGGACTGTGTGCAGGTGTTTTTCTTTACCTTTAAGTTCATGTGAATGCAGTTAAAAACCTTTGTGCACCTCTCTGCATACCTTTTCCCAAGTGCTACTGCAATATGTCATCATTGTAGTAAATTTTATTCCTGCAACTGACTGTAATTCTCAGCAGAATAATAGAAATGCAAATAAATTATAGATTTTGTTACTGAAGTGAAAGCCATTTGCTTTGGATCTTGAAGATGAAAAGTACATTTTAAGGCTATCTCAAGCAGTTGTTTTGTTTGCGAAGTCAATGAGGTAATGATTTGGCTTCCCATGTCAGTATCAGCTTGGTTGACTCAAACAAGATGAGGCACCAGTACCACAGGCGTAACTGCACCCCACTGGTGGGCAACCCTTCAAAGACCACTTCTATACTCTGCTGGAATCCAGTTATGCTCTTTCCCACTAGCATTCTTCCATATAATGCACAAACCAGTTTCATTTACTGCCCAGTTTCTCTACTCTTACATGTCCAATAATGCACCACTACAGGGTCGGTTGCTGAAAAGTTAAAGTATCTATTTTTTTATTATAGCTGATTTTTAAATAAACTGGTTATTTAATAGACCTCTAATATTTCAGCAGGTATTTTCTTATAAAAAATTGTCAAACATCAGATTTTTAACTCTTAAAATTGACAAAAATGAAACACCTGATTATTTGTAAAGTTGAGAACTAACTACTTTGCTTGAAAGGAAGCCCCCAATGTTGCTGAGTAGCTAAAATTTGTCTTTATGCCACTTCTCTTTGAAAGATCTAGGCAAAGCTCAAGTGACATTTGGTAAGGGCAGCTAAAGCTGTACTCTGATTTTACCTTATCAAGTGGTACAAATTACCAACGATAAACGTTTCAAGTGCAGCCGCTGGATATAATTGGTGAAGATGTCTCTCAAGTCGGGTTTACTGAAAGGGCAAACTTCTCATTTTTGCACAGCTGACATTGATCAAACTGACCTGAAGTCCTTGAGGGAGCAGAGTATCTGATTTATGCCAGTGTGACAGGATGAAAGGATGTGACTGCTTTTCATTCTGTCATTTTGACACCTAACGAGAGACATTTATGTCATTAGCAGCATCTTATATTCTGTTCTGGTTTTTATTCTGTAGAAAATCATAAATTGTACTAGTGCCGAGAGTCAAATAAGAAACCAAACTACACTCAGAGGATATACCTTTTATGAAATTAAATAACAAAACTAGATATGTCGCTTGCAATACCCCAGGACAAACATTTTATATTGATAAGTACGCACTGGTAAGATTTTACGTTCAGAGTAAAAAAGATATTATAGCAATAACTTGTTCTACCTAGCAGTCTCTAGTAACATTGGGGGTATTACAGCATTACAGTTAGCATTATACTGTGTAGGTATTTTTTTTCCTCTGTCCAAAACAAACACAAGCATAAAAGCTCATCCCCGCTGTCACATTTACTTAGTCTGACAGTACAGAAGGCCTTGAATTCTGTTTGGTCACTAAAGTGTCGGCTGTCCTTACTAAATATGCTACACAATCATGTCTACTCAGCAAAACATCTTCCTACCATCCTACCCTAAACATACTGCCCCAGGAATCTACCATAATTTTTGTTGTTACATTATTTTGTTCTACCCCCCTCTCCCAATTTCTGACTTTCTTTGTTCATTAATTTTCATTACCTGCTTTTCAGATTCTCTGTCAGAGGTTGCTGTACTCTCTCCCAGCAAGGGAAAGGTGTAAGGCAGGAAGAGTGTTAGACCCTCACAGGATGCAGATGTATGTGCATGTGCATACACACATACATACACACACACACACACACACACACACACACACACACACACACACACACCCCAATACCATCAACACACCCACTTACCTCACCTACCCTTCAACGGGTCTATATTAGAACACCGACAAAGCCGTTAATCGAATGGCCTTATCATCAAAAATGCAGGTGATAGAACTCAATTTTGTGGTGGCTGTGCCCCCCCAATTATATATACCAACTCCAAGATCACACTACACTGAGGAAAGGGCAAATTTTCCAATCTTCACTGTATTGCGATCTCACAAAACACACTTCTGTCACCGGCATTTTCGATAAGGCTGTTTGATTAACGGTTTTGTCAGTGTTCTAATATAGATCCCCCCTTCAACACCACTAACATACTCACATACCCCTAGGGACAGTTTGAGCCTCAACCAGTACAAAGGAGGAAAAGTGCCAAACAGTAACCAATAAATCCCCAAAAGCACTTGGATAGCTATTTCCACCGCAAAACACAATGTTTATTCACATAGACACAGCACCAGCAAGCACAATGTAAGATTTAATGCTGACAAGCAACCAGAATATTTTCATCAAAAAAACTTCATCAGATAACTATGAATGTTACTGCTACCCTTCTATAACCTTATCAATAAACTAATTAGTGCAATTAAACCTTGGTTGATTGATCTAATAGATGTAAAGTTAAAATACACATTCTGGTGGCTTATACTCACACTGAACATGTTCTAAAATCATTCTTATTTAAAATTCCTAAACATTATGACCATAATTTATTAAAACACATATCAAAATACATTAAAACAATATTATATGTTCAATACACATATGCCATACTAAAAAATGTATATAAAACATGTTAGAAAATTAATATAAGTAAAAATGTGTATTAAGAATGCTTCTCTCTAGTGTTCAAAACAAATATTACACCATAAAAACTAAACATCTCATAGTATGAAGGGTTCATAGGTATAAAAAATATTTTAAAAAAGTGTTTTAAAATATTTAAGATAAGACAATTGTCATGCAATGAGGTACAAAATGGTGAAAAGAATTAAAATAACACAACATACTACAATAATTATTCAAATGCCACTACATTATAATTTAGCTGATCTTAATTTTAATATTGCGGCCAGGGAGACCATTTCATTCAGACCTGGCCATCTATTTGCTTCAAACACCAGCTGCCAGTATACTTCTCTGTACTCTAACTTGGCCTCCCAAAGGCCACCCCTGATGTCAGCTGGGACCTCATCTAAAACAAAGAATAGAAATGTGTCAGATTCACATGTCTGTGTGTGCTTATAAAGTGCTTTTCTCAAATTGCACTTCCTAATGTCGTAGATATGTTCATACATCCTTTTCCTCAAACATCTTTCCATCTTGCCTACATAGAAAGCATCACACTTCCCACACACTGCAATATATACAAGCCCTTTAGTGTCACAATTATAATAGGATTTAGATGTTATATACTTATTCCTACTACTAATATATACCTCAGAAGTATTGGATATAAAGGAACATTGTTGGCAAGCTTCACATTTATATGTGTCTATTTTCTTTTTTCCTGTATTAGTACATTTGTTTTCCAAAAGGTCCTTAATACATTTACCCTTCCTAAAAATAAATTTTAATGGCATGTCAAACTTAAGATTCAAGTCCGAAAATTTAGAAAATCGGTCCCATTCTTTTTTAACAGAGTCCCTAATAATATTAGAAACCCCATTATAGTCCAAAATAAAAGCATTTTTATATCCAACATCCAATTTATGATTGACTTCGTCTTCCACTGGTACCATATCACCCATACCTAAAATATATGCAAATCTACGCTTTCTGTGTTGAAAGACTTCATCCTGTATTTCTTTTATAAGTATCTCAGGGTACCCTTTTTCTAAAAACATAGATTTTAACAAAGCACTCTCATTAATAAAATCATTCCCATCCGACGTCATCCTACTTCCCCAAACATACTGGCCCTTTACAATACTTTTCTTTTGGGAAAATGGATGGGCAATTTGAAAATGTAAAAATGAGTTACAATATGTGTCTTTCTTGTGGACCTTAGATACAAACTTATTATTCTCCTTCATAATGGTAACATCAAGGTAATCAATATAATCAATACTTTCATATCCAGTTTTATAAGTAAATTTCAGAAAGTCAGTACTGTTCGATATGTAGTCGAAAAATTCTATAAATCTTTCTTCACTTTCTATCCAAAAAAGACAAATATCATCCAAGAAACATTTATAAAGCACCCAGCATTCTTTAAATCTAGAAATGAACACAAATGTCTCCTCCCACCACGAGAGCACCAAGTTGGCATATGTAGGGTCACACATAGCTCCCATGGCAACTCCCTTAGTTTGGCAGAGAAATTTGCCCTCGAAATATATAAAGTTATTGTTGAGAACCATTTCCATTAATGTCAAAAACACACAGACGTCTTTCTCAGTACATTTTTTATCCCTTCTTAGGATTTCTTAAAAAAAATCCAAACCTTCCTTTTGCAGAATCGATGTAAAGAGACCAATCACATCACTGGTGATGAAAATAATGCTATTTGTGCTCAAGTTATTTCTAACACTCCTTAAAAAGTCCCAGGAGTCCTTTAAAACATTAATTGCCCCCATGGACATATTCTTTAGTTTAAAATCCACGTATTTGGCTATAGGGGCCATAACTGATTGACTAGCAGCAACAACTGGCCTAAGTGGCGGATTATCTATGTCCTTATGGACCTTTGGATTCTCAAATACAGACGGGACCCTAGGTTCTTTATTATGTAAAAATCTGAATGTTTCTGTATCAATAAACCCTTCAAGCACCAAATCATTAAGGGCTAAATATATTTTCTTATACTCAATACGCATCTCATTTATCGATACCTTTGTGTATTTGCTCTCATCAGTAATAAATCCATCATTTTACCTTCATATATAATACAGTCCCATAAGTACAGTTCCCCCACCCGTCTCTGGTTTCATAACCCTAACAAACTTATTAGATCTAATAGACTCTAATAGGGACCTTTCCTCTGCTGTGAGGTTAGACCATACTTTGTTTTAGAAATGTTCTCCTTTAATTCTGTTTCCACAGCATTTTTGCCATTTTTTAATTATGGATGTAGTGGGGGATTCCATGTGCTCTTTCTTCTTAAATTCCTACCCATATCCACATGTCCATTCATTAAGATTTCTAAATTTTTCTTACGGACAAACATTTTTAAGTCTATTAATAATGTACTTATCTCACATTTTCTCTTGGGTACAAACTTGAAACCTTTAGCAAATAAATAAAAAAATAAGTTTGTAACAGTTAAACTGCTATAATTAAAGATAGTATGTCCATGTAGTGTAAACTTGGGACCTTCACTTTCAAATTGAACCTCATCAATCCATTGCATGTTTTGAGAATGTGGGTGGAAACTAGAGAAACTTATGAAAACCCAGATGAACACAGGGTTGATGTGCAAACTCCACACAGAAGGCACCCTTACCAGAAACTGAACCAAAGAGCCAATTGCTGTGAGACAGCACTAATTTCAATATTGAAGTTAAACTTGTGTATGTCTATTTTTTTATAACTTAAAAATAACAATTCAGTACAGAAATGCAGTAATTATGTGATAAATATATACTCTACTGCCTACTTTCAGAATGGTGGAAAGTTTTTTCACAGTGTGTATATGAATATAAACTGAAATGATACTATTAATAGTATAGCCTGACCCATTGTCCATTCTTGGGGCAGGGCATGTGGAAGATCAAAGTGGCACTCAAGACATGCTACAGTAAGGACAGGCCATATCTGTCAATGACGTTGGTATCCTACAACAGAAGTGAAGATTAAAAAAATGATGGAATGAATTAAGCAGCATGTATTTGAAGTTGTATTTCTGCTGACTGGTTAGATAGAAAAACACACATGGCATATCAGTCTGATTAATGTTATACATCTGTACCCTTCCCCATGTGTCTGTCATTCTTCAATTTATGTTAAAATAAAAAGTATAGCATTTCTACCAAATATCAGAAACAAATCATTGATTACAAAATCCAAAGGATTTATCTGACTCGTACATTCTGAGGTCTCATAGGAACTTCAGTGGATATATAATAAAATAATTAAAATTCAAAAATGTTCATGCTGATTGCCCACAGCAGTGTGTCCATTGTAATTCAAACTATACTCCTGGGAAAAGCCCCACTGAAAAACAAAAATACACAAACTTGAAACCCCACTGAAAAGCAAAACTGCACACAGTGAAATCCCAGACTGGAGCTCCTACAAGAAACTACAGTTATTTTCTCCAAAACACTAAGCTGAGAATTGAAACCTAAACACTGCTAATACAAAAATACAAATACCCTCCCCATACAGTATAATACTAGGAGTGTATGAGCTAAAAGTTGCACTCATGTGAACTCCTGATTACCTTAAAAAAGTGTCAGAAACTACATTTAAATGATGCACTGTGCAAGAATCAGTACAGACACGCCCAACACATTTGCAGGACCTCACTCAGGTGTCATACAGACTAGAGCAGAAGTGGAAGAGGAGCAGAGACATCTCCAACACATTTGTAGGACCTCGCTCAGATGTCATACAGACTAGAGCAGAAGTGGAAGAGGAGCAGAGACATGCAAAACACATTTGCAGGACCTCGCTCAGATGTCATACAGACTAGATCAGAAGTGGAAGAGGAGCAGAGACATGCAAAACACATTTGCAGGACCTCACTTAGATGTCATACAGACTAGAGCAGAAGTGGAAGAGGAGCAGAGACATGCCCAACACATTTGCAGGCAGGACCTCACTCAGATGTAAGGTTGCCACCTTCCTTCACGGCTAAAACCGTGTAAAGCCATGCACCTCACGTCACCAGTAACCCCGCCCACCACAACCCCCTCTCCCGCCCACATACCGCCCATTTTGTGATGCCACGATGGCATCACTCGGTGGGAACGTCCTCTTTTTTCATTCCCGCTGCCTGCTTTTGGCTGATTTACTGTGCTTTTCTGTAAAAAAGCATAGTAAATCAGGTGATTTACAGACTCCGATAGTCTGTTTCCTTTTTCAAACAGAATACCGGAGTTTGTACAGTTTTTTCTGGACTACCGGAGAATCAGTTTGATTTCCTGATAGTCCGGAAAAAAAATGGAGGGGTGGCAAGCCTAGTCAAATGTCATACAGACTAGGGCAGAAGTGGAAGAGGAATGACATTTTATACAGCAACATTATTGAACACATTTCTTTCTTGGCTACCTAGATTACAATCAAATCCTTATATACGGGATTCAGTCTCATCAATCATAAATTGACAGTGCATGAGGCAGCATTAGACAATAACTGTCATATTTCAAAGAAGGGAAAAGGAGCCACAATAACTCATTAGTGTAACAGTTAAGGAAATAATTTTGTAAATATTAAGTCAGTAGTTGGGGTATATATGTGATTTATGTTTATTAGACCCATTCATTAATATTATCTCTATGCCGGTGCCTTTCTTTATTTATTTATGGAGTATGGATTTTTTATCACTAACTTGCATACTTGGAATGCATACTATTGTATTTATGTATTAATTTAATGTATTTATTTGCTTACTTAAACTTTCTGTATCTATTTACTTACTTTTACATCCATTTCCCTACTTGTCTGTATTTATTTATTTTCATGTACATCTCCATATCTGTGGTCTCATTTCAATATTTTTAACTATTTATGTTCAATGAGACTGGATCTGACATGAAGGGATTTGATCATAATGTAGGTAGTGTTCTTCCTTAAATAATGTCACTGTATACTAGCAAATAACTGCCATTCAGGTGTTGGCAATGCAGGATTTACTTATAGTTGAATGGGAGTTATTGCTAACATATTTCATTATTTCTCCGATTATCCTTGCAGGATTTACTTATAGTTGAATGGGAGTTATTGCTAACATATTTCATTATTTCTCCGATTATCCTTGCAGGATTTACTTATAGTTGAATGGGACTTATTGCTAACATATTTCATTATTTCTCCGATTATCCTTGCAGGATTTACTTATAGTTGAATGGGAGTTATTGCTAACATATTTCATTATTTCTCCGATTATCCTTGCAGGATTTACTTTTAGTTGAATGGGAGTTATTGCTAACGTATTTCCTTATTTCTCCGATTATCCTTGCAGGATTTACTTATAGTTGAATGGGAGTTATTGCTAACATATTTCATTATTTCTCCGATTATCCTTGCAGGATTTACTTATAGTTGAATGGGAGTTATTGCTAACATATTTCATTATTTCTCCGATTATCCTTGCAGGATTTACTTATAGTTGAATGGGAGTTATTGTAACATATTTCATTATTTCTCCGATTATCCTTGCAGGATTTACTTATAGTTGAATGGGACTTATTGCTAACATATTTCATTATTTCTCCGATTATCCTTGCAGGATTTACTTATAGTTGAATGGGACTTATTCCTAACATATTTCATTATTTCTCCGATTATCCTTGCAGGATTTACTTATAGTTGAATGGGACTTATTGTAACATATTTCATTATTTCTCCGATTATCCTTGCAGGATTTACTTATAGTTGAATGGGAGTTATTGCTAACATATTTCATTATTTCTCCGATTATCCTTGCAGGATTTACTTCTAGTTGAATGGGAGTTATTGCTAACATATTTCATTATTTCTCCGATTATCCTTGCAGGATTTACTTCTAGTTGAATGGGAGTTATTGCTAACATATTTCATTATTTCTCCGATTATCCTTGCAGGATTTACTTCTAGTTGAATGGGAGTTATTGCTAACATATTTCATTATTTCTCCGATTATCCTTGCAGGATTTACTTATAGTTGAATGGGAGTTATTGCTAACATATTTCATTATTTCTCCGATTATCCTTGCAGGATTTACTTATAGTTGAATGGGAGTTATTGCTAACATATTTCATTATTTCTCCGATTATCCTTGCAGGATTTACTTATAGTTGAATGGGAGTTATTGCTAACATATTTCATTATTTCTCCGATTATCCTTGCAGGATTTACTTCTAGTTGAATGGGAGTTATTGCTAACATATTTCATTATTTCTCCGATTATCCTTGCAGGATTTACTTCTAGTTGAATGGGAGTTATTGCTAACATATTTCATTATTTCTCCGATTATCCTTGCAGGATTTACTTCTAGTTGAATGGGAGTTATTGCTAACATATTTCATTATTTCTCCGATTATCCTTGCAGGATTTACTTATAGTTGAATGGGAGTTATTGTAACATATTTCATTATTTCTCCGATTATCCTCTAAAAAATCTCCATGCAGAAGACAAGAGGCTAAGATGCCACTTCCTTTTTTTCTGTTGGTGAATTACCCAGTATTCCATCCCCTGCCGTTAGCTTCAACTCAGTATAGATTATAGGCCAGATTCATTAAAGCCTACACTGTGTACATTAGGTGTACACAGCATGTTTTCAAGGACATACCTACCACATTTTATGTGCTTGCTAGGTACTCAGATATCACTAAGTGTACATGTAATCTACATTTTGTGGTAACCTTTACGAATGCCTGTTGATATTTAAAGCTGAAAGAAAAGCAGTAGGAAAAATAAAATTAGGAGCAAAAAGGTGCGAGTTATGTCTGTTCACTCAGAACGGTGTACACTTAATATAGGCATTATTGAATCCCAGAGTATAACCTTTTTCCTCATTTCTTTGCCTAGCTTTTGGTTATTAAATTTAAAGCATTGCTGCTTTTATAAAGGTAGACAGTTATATCAGAGGCCAAAAGGGGGGTAGTATGCAGACACCAATGTTTAATCTCTGGAAAAGATGCACATGGAGCAGTCTCAAAATATCATAGTCCAATAGAACAAAAGTAATACAGATAAATGGTATCATTACAAAAAAGAAGGTTCTGCACATAAAGCACTATGACCAAAAGAAATGTACTTAGAGCGTGTTCTGGATAAAATAGCAACATTTCCTCTAAGAAGTCCATTTCAACAAGACACTAGGTGCAGTACACAAAAAGGCACGGAGAAAGGACATTAAGAACAATCACCCAGCTGGCTGAAAGTCATCTGCAAGCAAATTAATGAACAAGATTCCCAATAAAATAAGGGCAGCTTTTTGGTTAGTAATATATTGTGGGATCCAGATCTTCTTTGCATTAAAATGGCAGACTTAACACAGTACGCATGTATAACGCATTTCAAAGTAACTGAAATGTAAACACCATGTCTGGAACAACTTGCCTTTCCATGTTAAACAGTGACACCCTCACATCTTTCAAGAAGAACCTGGATGATTGGGTGGGTGTCTGCAAATTCATCCCTGACCTGAGATCTTTTGTCTCATGGAAGTGGGAGGTACATCTTTAGGGTGGGTGTTGGCAAGGTACACATGATCTCTTGACTTACCTGTCTTATAATTCCTATGACTGTATGAATATGTTGGACAGCTAATATACATAAAGTTAATTTTAGTGTGACTTTTATTTCATTGGCACATAAGACACTTAATTGAATGGAATTTGTATGGGGTATGTGAAATGACCGATGCACAAATGGCAATGTGTGGAGAATCAAATAAGTTTTATCAGAGTCCAAGCCTACAACAAACAATGTGCTATAGGAGCCAGGTGTGAGATTCTCATATCTGATATTTCCTAGGTCATACAGAGCATAACAAGATCTTAAAGATGGTGCAAAGGCTGGCATGGTGGATCATGTGAAAAGCAGGAGGAGCAGCACAAATGCTTTGGTTATATAAAATAATGGTCAGGAAAGATAGCAGCTAAAATTTAATATAAAAGAAGTGTAAGATGTTCCACAGAAGAAGAAGCCAAAACAGAGCCATATAAGAAGGAAAGGCACCACTAAATGGGTGTAGAAATGGAAGCTTCAGGGGTCATTCAGAAAAATGAATTATTCCAGCCCTTATAGGGGTGGTTGCCTAAGCAAAAAGAATATCTGGATCATTTAAAGGACGTACTGCATTTTATAAGAAGAAAAAGAACACAACTGACCAATTATATCAAACTATATAGGGGCAACGGAAAGATCAGACTGATCACATTCAGAGTGCACCTTAATATGGACATTGCAACATCCAGAAGCTGCAGAATGGAGCAAGAAAGATGATGAAAGGAACCACAGAAATAGAATACCTTAAATGATCAGAGACACTGAATGTGTATGGATTGGAAGACAGAAAGAACATGGAGAGTTAATCTAGACCATAAAACTACTGCTTGGCAGACTTAGGAAAGCAGGGAGTAATCTCCACCATCTCCTTAGAAATAAATAAAAAAGCATGACCATGAAGAGGGGACATGTCAGTGGGCTAGCTGGAAGAAGTTTTAAGAGTGACATAAGGAGGCACTAGTCTACCAGAATTGTAGAATACAAAGCGGTGGAAGGACACAAGTATTAAAGTAAGGAAATAACATAAAATAAGTTAGGGCTTGGTAAATTAAGAGGTGGGAGATTCAAACACTGCAAACGTGGTCTGATGATTACCATCAGTGGGTTTTGTTCTCCTTGCTACGGTCTGCAATAGCTGGACACATCTGTGGTAATGTGTAACTATAGTGAGCATTAGTTTGGTACAGTTCTGACACCCCAGTGTTTTGTTTGTGAGCTCTCTATTCTACTGGCACATGACAGCATTTGCACTTTAACTTAATTGTCCTTGTCTGTTTGTGGTTTATTTTTTGCATGAGTTAGAAATAAGGGCAAGGTATTTTAGTGTTGCAGGGCAGTATAAACATCTCTCTCTCTTTAACAGTGTAGCGTATATACTGAATCAATTATCATCATTAACCCCCTTTTCCCCTTTCTACGTGGGGTTACAGAGTCATGTCAACGATCTCTCTCTCTCTCTATTCAATGTTACTGCCTTCTTTGACCTTCATGCCTGACTGTTGCAGGTCTTCTCTCACACAATCCATCCACCTCTTTGCTGGATGCATTTCTTTCCTCTTGCCTTCTTCCTGTCCATCCCAAATCTTCTTCACTAGATTGTCTTCTGCTTTCTTGCACATGTGCCCAAACCTAGCATCTGTTCTCTTGACCTTCTCTGCACTGGCCCTACTTTGGCTTCTCCTCTGATGTCCTCATTTCTTCATCTGTCCCACAGTGTGCATCATACCACCCATTACAGGCATTTCATCTTCATCACCTCTGGCTTCCTCAACTGCTCTGCCTTTACTGCTTACATTTCCATGCCATACAGTGGTGCTGGTCATACCACTGTTTTGTACACCTTACTTTTCAGCTTCATTGGCATTTGTCTATCCTATACTACACCTGGCACTTTGTGCGAGTTGGCTGCAGCCCCTTTGATTCTAGCTTTGACCGCTTCATTCAGACTTCCCTTTTCCTCACACACCCCCTCCCAGACACTTGAAGCTGTTAACTTGTTCAACTATTTTCCCTTCTATCTCAATTCTCAAGTTTCACCTGAACTCCACCATTTGCTGCCATTACAGCACTACTGTACTTAATTTTCATCTCATGTGCCTTCAGTTTTGCATTCCATTCCCCTATCCTTTGCTGAAGTTCTTGCTCAGTCCGCCTGTAATGCTATATCATCTGCATACAGTAACGTTTTTGGATCTGTCCTCTCAGACCTGTTTCTAATGTAGTCCATCATCAATATGAGCAGCAGTTGGCTGAGAGCTGAACTTTGGTGCACATCCACTCCCACTGGGAACCCCCTCTGTAAGACTGAACACTGTTCGTGCTTGACTTCTATAGTGAATCAGTATTAATTCTTAATTAAGATGCTTCTGTAGTAACCACAAAACTCAGTAACACAAAGGAAGGGAGTCGATGAGGAATAAGAATTAAAACCCACACTTCATAAACGACATCCAAACAGTCATCCCTGAAGCCACCTGCATTCAATATGCAGATGACTCGACTATAATATGTTCCAATGCCTCTCTTGCAAATCTACTAACTACCACCCAACATAGCTTCACCAAAGTCGAAAACTGGCTTGCCAACCATCTCCTGATCTTAAATCCAAACAAAACCAAGTTACTTCTCTTCTACCCAACCAATAGATCTCCGACTGAAAACTTCACTATAAAATCCAATAATGGGACCATCATCTCCCCAGACACCTATACAAAGCTATTAGGAGTAAACATTGACAATAAACTCAGATTTGATATACATATCAACCAAGTCATTAAGTCAGTCAACAAGAAACTTGGGACCCTATATAGAATTAAAGCCTTCCTTACCCCGAATGCCAGGGCAGCCACAGCCCGTTTACACCTTCTCTCTACCCTACTATATGCCTCTCCTGTCCTCACTCACCTTAACAAATCTGATCTGGCCAAGCTCTCATCCTGCTATAATCACATTGCCAGGTACGTTACAGGCCTACCCTACAGAACACACCACTGTACTAACCTGAAAAAGCTTGGATGGATAGAATTCCCACACCTTCTTCACCAGTCCCAACTCATAGAGGCCTTTAAAATCCTTAAACAACCTGAGAATACCCCAGCACTAAAAACCTTAATGACTCCCTACTCCAATCTAAGCTGCCTTCGTTCAGCAAACAGACTCCTTGTCCAAACAACTAAATCTCTCAACCTAGGTGGTGACGCGCTATTTGCCAACACCACTGGTAAAATATGGAACTCTCTCCCAAATAACATCACGCTTGCAACTTCTCTAAGTCAATTCAAAAATAGTCTAAAACTCCACTTCAAGTCACACTGGCTATGTCCTTGCTCAAACCCAGACTAGCTCTGTGCCATTAACTAAAACATAAACAACTAGCTAAGATGATAAGTACTTTGTATACTGTGATAAAGAAATATGTATCCTGTCTAACTCTATGTCATTATACTGCCTACCGTCCTTGCTAATATGTTATTAATGTTACATTTGTAGTAATCTCAGAAATAGTAATGGCAGTCTTGTACTTGTATGTAAATAGCCTATGTTTTTGTTAAGTTCTTTCAGCTCATTTACTGTACCTAATTATCAATGTAACTCTGTTGGAGCTTTTCTCCCTGGGCCTCCGCTGAAAAAGGACATGTATCCAGTCGGACCATCCCGGTTAACAAATGTAAAATAAATAAATAAATAAATAAATATCATTATAGACACATTACTTTTAATAAACAGGCAAACTAAAGTTCAAAACAGCATCCTCACCGGAAAGTAAAGTTTTAACTGTATTAAAAAAGTACAGTTGTGTGCACTTACCAGAAATGTAGATGTTCGAGTTTATTCACTGTTGCAGTCATCACATTTGGGTAATCTGCTTGCAGTAGCCCTCAGTCGGCCTGATTAACAAAGTTTTGGATCCTGCATTGGTTTCTGTCTCTTCTTCCATGACGTCAGGTAGTCAGGGGTATAAAACATGCAGCCGATGCCATTACATCAGTTTTTCTTGCCCCAGATGTCAGGTGCCCCCATAATGGGAAGCAATAAAATAAATATAAATATATACAAGGATATACCTCCAATAAAAAAGCAAATACACCAAAAAGCTTTTAAACATAGTAAAGGAGAGTAGAGGTATAGCCATAAAAAAATCAGGGGGCTGGAGGGAGGGTAACCAGGACTGCAACAGTGAATACACTTGAACATCTACATTTATGGTAAGTGTACACAACTGTACTATGTTCTTCGTGTTTCACTGTTGCAGTCATCACATTTGGGTAGATTCCCAAAGCTAAGGATGGGAGGAGGAATTTAGATAGCATTAGGACCAGTTATAAGGCCCTGCAGGACTGCAGTGGCAAAGCCAGCTCTGGATTTAGAGAAAATTGGCAAATGGTAATTCTTGGTGAAAGTTTGTACAGAACTCCAGGGAGCAGCTTCTAGGATGTCCCTAGTAGGGACGCCTCTGAGAAAGGCTGTAGAGGTAGATGCAGCCCTGGTTGAATGGGGTCTGATCTCCTGTGGGATAGGTTTTCCATGGTGCTTATAGCAGAAATAAATGCAATGGCCTATCCATTTAGAAATGGTTTGCTTTGAAATAGCCTTCCCCTCTGCCCCTGCAGCAAATGCCACCAGCATTTGTTCAGATTTCCTTTGAGGTTTAGTCCTGTCCAAGTAAAATCTAAGTTGTCTGTGCACATCTAAGGAGTGCAGAATCTGTTCCCCTTTGTTCTGTGGATTAGGAAAGAAGGTAGGCAAGTGTATGGACTGATTAAGAGCCACACTGGATACCACCTTGGGCATGAAGGATGGATTGGTCCTGAGGGACACCCTGTCCGCATGAAAGATGATGAAAGGCTCCACTGCCATAAGGGCTTGTAATTCAGATACCCTTCTTGCTGAAGTGATTGCTAAAAGGAAGGCTGTTTTCCAAGAAAGGAATTTTAAATCTGCACTAGCAGCTGCCTCAAAAGGAGGTAGAGGGAGTTTCTCCAATGCAAAGTTAAGGTCCCAGGCAGGAGTTGGGGCTCTCCTGGGTGGTCTTAAATTTTTGGCCCCTCTGAGGAACTGCTTGAGCAGTGGATGAGAGAAGAGGGGAGGGTTCTGTGTTATAATGAGCTGAAATGGCTGAGGCGTGAATTTTGATGGCGGAAAAAGAAAGGCACTTGTGAAGCATTTCAGTTAAGTACTGTAAAATCTGAAGTAAGTTGGGTGTTGCTGTGCTCATCCCTAGAGACTGGTTCCAGGCACAGAATCTTTTCCATTTCTCAGCATAAGATTTTCTAGTACTAAGCCTCCTAGCCTCTAAAATGATATCCATCACTGGTTTACTGAGGGATGGTAAAGGAGAGATTAGGTAATTAGCCAGGCTGTTAGGTTCAGGGTTTGAAGCTGAAGCTGCAGAATCTGGTTCTCCTGCTGAGACAACAGGGTAGGGGTCTGAAGCAGGTACCATGGGGCCAACAGTGACACACACTGCGCAAGAGAGGGTACCAGTGTTGGCGTGGCCAGTCTGGAGCAATCAATATCGTCCTTGGTTTGTCCTGTTTGATCTTTAATAGTACTTTGGAGAGGAGAGGCAGAGGAGGAAAGGCATAAACTGATAGGTTTTTCCAACTGAAGGACAGAGCATCCACTTTCCAAGCTTGTTTGTGGGGAGTCCTTGTGCAAAATGTGTCTAATTGGTAGTTCTGAGGGGAGGCAAACAGGTCTATATCCGGGCTCCCCCATTTGTTTGGCAACATGTTGAAAGTCTTTGGCTCCAGTTTCCACTTGTGTGAGTCCATGAGGTTTCTGCTTAGTCCATCTGCCAGTGTATTTAGTTTTCCTGGCAGGAACTGAGCTTGTAGATGCACTTGGTAGCTCAAGGCTGTGTTCCACAGTGCCATGGCTAGTCTGCAGAGGGGATAAGAATGGGTACTTCCCTGCTTGTTTATGTACCACATAATATTGGTGTTGTCCGTCTTTACCATTAATTGTCCTGGAAGAATGCGGTCCTTGAAGGCTGCCAGACCACTCTGTACAGCTACCATTTCTTTTTGATTAATATGCAGGTGCATTTGACTTGGGTTCCATTTGCCCTGAATGCAGGTGAGCCCCCCATGCATAGTCTGACATGTCTGTTGTTAGGGTTTGGGTGGCAGGTGGTAGAGTGAATGGCAGTCCCTTGTTTTGGTGGCAGGCCTCTGCCCACCAAAGGAACTTGAACTGTAGGCAAGGTATGATAGGAATCATTGCTTCCAGATCCTGAGAATGTTGACACCATAGGCTTTTTAGATACCATTGTTGTTTCCTCATATGCAGTCTTGCATATGGAATTAGAAGAATGCAGGAGGCCATGAACCCCAAGGCTTGCAGTATTTACCTTGCAGATAGCAGGGTTTTTGTGGCCACTAGTTTGAAGTAGGTTGTCAAATGAATTTGTTTCTCTGGCGTGAGGAAAGCCATCTGGGAAGTTGTATTCAAGCTTGCTCCCAGGAATATAATTTGTTGACCAGGTACCAGGTGAGATTTCTTTTTGTTTATGGTGAACCCCAGACAAGTGAGCACCCTTTGTACAAAAGACAGATGATGCAAAAGTATGTCATGGCTTTCTGCCTGAATTAGACAATCATTCAGGTATTGGCATATTTGAATATTTCTTTGCCTGCAAAATGCAATGACTGGAGCTAGGCACTTTGTGAATACCCTGGGCACAGTAGATAAGCCAAAGGGCAGTGCAGAGAACTGATAGTGCATGTAGCCTGCTTTGAAGCATAGATATCATCTGCAAGATTTCCTGATTGGGATGTGCAGGTATGATTCATTTAAATCGAGTGTTGCCAACCAGGCATCTTTGCCTAGCATAGGAAGCAACTGGTGAAGAGTTAGCATCTTGAATTTTGGAATCACCAAAAAGGTGTTTAAAGTAGACAGGACCAGTATAGGAAACCATGAATTGTCTTTTCTGGGTACCAGGAAAAGTCTTGAGTAGAAGCCTTGTCCCTTTTCTCTTCTGGTACAGTTTGAATAGCCTTTATGCTTAAGAGAGAGAGTACTTGCTTTTGAGCCTCTGCCCACTGATTTGGGGGTAGGTCTGGCCAACCATTTGGGGTTGGTAACATGTGGAAGTGAAATCTGTATCCTTGGGAAACTATATTTAAAACCCATTTGTCCTGGGTAATGAGTTCCCAGTTTTTGGCCTGCAGAGCAATCTTTCCTCCCAAAGGGGCAGTCAGTTGAGAAGTGCTTGTAAGTCTTAAAGTTAAGTCATTGAGATAGTTTACCATAGGGGGGAGTTTTACTACTCCCAGATTTGGAAGTGTGGGCCCCCCACTGCTTAGTCCTGTGCGTACTCTGAGACTGAAGCCTGGGTACTCTGCTGGATCTGTGTATGGACTTAGAAGGTATGGAGGAGGCAGGAAAGGACCAATTCTTAGAGGGCCAATGCCTACTAAATCTTGAAGGTTGCACTTGTAAGAAATCTTTAACAGTTTGCACAGATTTAGCTTTTTCCTCCATCTTTTTGAGAACTTCTTCTGCCTTGTTGCCAAACAGGTGGTCCTGATTTAAGGGAGCATCCAGTAATTTAGCTTTAACGCGATCTGGCAAGGATTGCTCCTTAAGCCAAACATGCCTTCTATGTACAGACGCAGTGACAGCAGCCCTTCAAGATGCCTCTAGTGAATCAAAACCACATTGCAAAGTATGTTTTCCAACCTGTTCAGCAGAATACATTAAATCCTGTAAATCCTTATTTTCAACACAATCAGGAATAAACATTATTTTCTGCTTAAGCAAACCAATAATATGCTGCTGATACTTTAACATATGAAACTGGCAGTTTAAGGCCCTAATGGCCAAGGTTGCAGAAGTGTATACCTTTTTACCCCATCTATCCAGCACCATGGAGTCTCTATCAGAGGGGGTAGGATTTTTGGCAGTAGTAGCTTTAATGCCCTTGGGTCCCTGTGAAATGGTCTCAAGATCCACAGTAGGATTTTTGAAAAGGAAAGTACAGTTGTGTACACATACCATAAATGTAGATGTTTGAGTGTATTCACTGTTGCAATCATTACATTTGGGTAATCCTGCTGGCAGGTTGCCCTCAGTCGTCCTGAATTCCAAAGTCCTGGGCCCTGCGTCAGCTGCTATCACCCCTTCCCTGACGTCAGGTCGTCAGGGGTATAAAAGAAGCAGCCTATGCCATTTTCTTCAGTTTTTCTTGCCCCAGATGTCAGGTGCCCCCTAAAAGGGTTGCCAAAATTTATATATATATATATATATATATATATATATATATATATATATATAAAATTAGATGCACCAATATAAACTTTACCTTCATCTACAAGCAAATACACCACACCACATAGGTTGTATAAATCAGAGAAGGAAAGATGGCGGGCGGGTAACCTGGACTGCAACAGTGAATACACTCGAACGTCTACATTTATGGTAAGTGTACACAGCTGTACTATGTTCTTTGTGTTTCACTGCTGCAGTCATTACATTTGGGTAGAGTCCCAAAGCTATGGTTGGGCGGCTGGAGCTAAACAGCATTAGGAGCGGCAATGAGGCCCTGCAGAACTGCAGTGGCAAAGCCTGCCCTGGATTTAGAGTAGAGTGGCAGATGATAGTGCTTTGTAAAGGTGTGCACAGAACTCCAAGTAGCAGTCTCTAAAATGTCCTTGGTAGGTACTCCCCTGAGAAAGGCTGTTGAAGTGGCTGCAGCTCTGGTTGAATGTGGCCTAGTGCCCTTAGACACTGGCTTGCCATGGTGTACATAGCAGAAATGAATGCAGTGGCCTATCCACTTTGAAATAGTCTGCTTTGAGATAGCCTTTCCTTGTGATCCTGCAGCATATGTCACTAGTAATTGCTCTGTCTTTCTGAAAACTTTGTTTCTGTCCAAGTAGAATCTATGCTGTCTGTGTACTCCCTTGTTCTGTGAATTTAGATAAAAAGTTGGCAGGTGAATAATTTGGTTAATAGCCACACTGGACACCACCTTAGGCATAAATGTTGGGCTTGTCCTCAGAGAGACCCTGTCTGGATAAAAAATGATAAAAGGTTCCATAGCCATGAGTGCCTGTAGCTCTGAAACTCATCTTGCAGAAGTTATTGCTAGGAGCAGAGCTGTTTTCCAAGACAAAAACTTTATATCAGCAGTAGCAGCTAGCTCAAAAGGAGGCAGGGTGAGTTTTTCCAAGACATAGTTGAGGTCCCATGCAGGGTGAGTTTTTCCAAGACATAGTTGAGGTCCCATGCAGGCATTGGTGATCTCCTTGGAGGCCTTAAATTTTTGGCTCCTCCGAGGTACTGCTTTAATAAGGGATGAGAAAAGATTGGTGGCTCTGCATTGTAATGAGCCGAAATGGCAGAGGCATGAATTTTAATAGATGAAAAAGATAGGCCTTTGTCCAGCATCTCAGTAAAGTATTGCAAAATCTGAGGAATATTTGACACAGCTGTATCAGTTCCTTGTGCCTGGTTCAAAGCACAGAATCTCTTCCATTTTCCTGCATAAGATTTTCTAGTACTAGGCCTTCTGGCTTCCAAAATGACATCCATCACAGCTTTACTGAGAGGTGTGTTTTGTATGACTACATTATCCGCCATGCTGCCAGGTTTAAAGTCCTGAGTTGGCTGTGCAGGATCTGATTGTTTTGCTGGGACAGTAGATGAGGTATTTGAGGTAAGGTCCAAGCCGGGCATTGAG
The DNA here is from genome assembly GCF_019279795.1 of Protopterus annectens. NCBI lineage: Eukaryota > Metazoa > Chordata > Ceratodontiformes > Protopteridae > Protopterus > Protopterus annectens. The sequence goes on from NC_056735.1 coordinate 187,321,563, forward strand.
ACAAGTTCCTTAGTAGTGGATACCAGTACTGGCGGGGCCAGTCTGGGACAAACAGTATCATCTCTGGCTTCTCCTGTCTGACATTTAGGAGTATCTTGAGGAGGAGAGGCAGAGGGGGAAAAGGCTTATACTGGTAGTTTTTTCCAGCTGAAAGATAGGGTGTCCACTTTCCATGCTTGTCTGTGATAAAGCCTTGTGCAGAATCTTTTTAGTTGGTAGTTGTAAGGGGAGGCAAATAGATTTATGTCCGGGCATCCCCATTTCCTTGTTATCATTCTGAAGACTTGTGGATCCAGCTGCCACTCGTGGGGATCCATGAGGTTTCTGCTTAGTTCATCTGCCAGAGTATTTTTACTTCCTGGCAGGAATTGTGCCAGGAGATAAGTGCTTGGTGCAGGCAGGGGGAAGTCATTGGGACTGTTTCCCGTATGGTTGTGATTTGTCTTCTCCAACTTTGGAGGTAGAAGCACCCCATTGCTTTGACCTGTATGAACCTTGCGCCTGGGATCTGCCTCCAGGGCATCTGGATCTGCCCCTTTGTGGTCTGTCTGACACAGGAAAGGACCAATTTTTTGTTGGCCAGTGTCTACTAAACCTAGGTGGCTGTACTTGTAAAAAATCTTTAACCATTTACATAGATTTAGCTTTGTCCTCCATTTTCTTTAACACCTCTTCTGCCTTAACACCAAACAAAGTATCAGGCTGTAAAGGTGCATCTAATAATTTAACTTTGACATGATCAGGCAGATTTTGTTCCTTTAACCAAGCATGCCTCCTAATTACAGAGCCCGTAACTGTGGCCCTGCAGGAGGCCTCCAAAGAATCAAAACCACATTGCAAAGTATGCTTTCTAACTTGTTCAGCTGCATGCAATAAATCCTGCATTTCCTTGTTTTCTGCACATTCAGAGTTTAACAACATTTTCTGTTTAAGCAATGCCATGACATGTTGCTGATATTTGAGCATATGAAACTGACAGTTTAAGGCCCTTATAGCTAAGGTAGCAGATGTGTAAACCTTTTTTCCCCATCTATCCAGTGCCCTAGAATCTCTGTCAGAGGGGGTAGGGTTTTTTGCAGCAGAAGCCTTAACTCCTTTGGGACCCTGAGAAATAGTTTCTGGGTCTGCAGCAGGGATTTTAAAAAGGAATTTATGAGAGTCAGGAACCCTGTAATATCTGTCAGGCTTAACAGGAGCTGGAGGTAAGGAGTCAGGGGTAAGACTAGACTCCGAAAACACATCATCTACAATGTCTAACACAGGTGGAATGGCTAGTGGCCTGTGTTGAGGTAGTAAAAGGAAATCCCTGAGCCTCTTTTTAGTTTCTGAAAAATCTTGGCTCTCCCAGTGGAAATGCTCCCTCATGATATGCAAGGTTTCCCCAAAAGAATAGTCCTCTGGAGGAGAGGCTGAAGGTATAGATTCTTCAGCATCAGAATCCTCATAGGGGGGAAGAGAATATTCCTGATCAGAAGAGGAATCAGAAGAAATGGAAATCTGATCTGAAGATTCATAGACAGTCTCTTGCCTAGGCCTCTTATCAAGAGGGGGATGGGAACCCCTGATCAAAGTAATCAAGTCTTCGCCCATTTTGAGCATCTGTTTTTTGGGGATAGAGGCCTGACCACTTGGCTCTTGAGTTTGTTTCTTTGCTTTAGAAGGTGCTTTAGTCTTTGCCTTTGAAGCTGAAGTCAGTTTAATGTAAAGATGTTTAGGTCTGAATACACCCTCAGAAGCCGGTGCCTGCTCAGCGGCTCTGGACCCATCTGAAGGAATAGTATCCAAGGCTCCAATACCTTGAGTTTCCAGTGGCATGGCCGACTCCACGTGGAAGTCGGTAGCGGGCTGCATCTCTAAAGTAGCGGGTGTCAGGGGCTGTGAAAGCACCTCACTGAGAACTGGCAAACCGGCGACAGGCTTAGGAGAAGCTTCGTCGTCGGTTTTGAGCCTCGGTTGTCTATCTCTCTCCCTTTCTTTGTGTTTTTTGTGAACTCCGGTAGTCGGATGGTTAACCGACGTCATTTCTGGATAATTAAACTGGCATCCAAAATAGTTTAAAGCAAAAGCATACCGACGCTTAATAGTGCGTTGGTTAAATCTAGCACAAAACTGACAACTAGAAACGTTGTGATCAGGGCCTAGGCAAGGAATACAGTAAGAATGAAAATCCTTATGAGGTATTTGCTTTCCACAAGAAATACAATTATTTACTTTTTCTGACATCGCTCTGGAGCAAGAAAAAGTTTCCCCAACGATGTACTTAGCTTTATTGAAGACTTTGGATCTGAAATTCGAACACGGAAATCTCAGGAGTCGGCAGACCGACACTTGTAAACTGCTTCTGCTTCAGGCACTGTGCGGCAAGAAAGACTGAAGAAAATGGCATCGGCTGCTTCTTTTATACCCCTGACGACCTGACATCAGGGAAGGGGTGACAGCAGCCGACACAGGACCCAGGACTTTGGAATTCAGACTGACTGAGGGCAACCTGCCAGCAGGATTACCCAAATGTAATGACTGCAACAGTGAAACATAAAGAACATGTTGTGAGAGTCTGGAACCCTGTAATATCTATCAGATTTTCTGGGAGCAGGAGATAAAGAGTTAGGGGCCAAGCTAGATTCTGAAAAGGCATCATCAACCATGTCTACAACAGGAGAGATAGCTAAATACCTGTGCAGGGGCAGGAGTAAGAAATCCCCAAGCCTTTTTTTAGAATCAGAGAAATCCTGACTTTCCCAATGAAAATGCTCCCTAAGAGTATGCAAAGTTTCACCAAAAGAGAAGTCATCTGGGGGGGAAGCAGAGGGAATAGAGTCCTCAGCATCAGAATCCTCATAGGTAGATAAGGGTAAATCCTGGTCATCAGAGGAAACAGAAATTTCAGAATCCTGATCAGAAGTATCATAAGCAAACTCAGTCCTAGGTCACTTAGAGGGGGAAGGTTGTCTTCCCCTGATTAAAGTAATAAGGTCTTCAGCCATTCTTATCTGTTTTTTAGGCATAGAGGCCTGACCATGCAGTCTGGGCATCAGTTTTCTAGGCATGGTTCGAGTCTGAGGCCTTGAAGAAGAAGATGACATCAGTTTAACATGCAAGTCAGTAGGCCTGAATGCACCCTCAGAAGCCAGTGCCTGCACAGCGGCTCCGGACCCATCCAAGGTAGAGACATCTGCAGGTTCCACAGTTGAAGCATCTCGTGGCATACCAGACTCTGAATGGGTCTCAGTAGAGGCCTGCGAATCTGAAATACTGGGTATCAGTATCAAAGCACCTCACTGAGTACCAGCAAACTGGCGACTGGCTTAGGAGAAGCGTCGTCGGCAGCTTTGGACCTAGACAGCCTGTCTCTGTCTTTATCTTTGCATTTTTTCAGAATGTCAGTAGTCGGATGGCTTACTGAAGACATATCTGGATAATTGAACCGAGCACCAAAATATTTAGAAGTGAAAAAATACCGACAATGGATAGTTCACTGCTTAAATAAGGCACAAAACTGACAGCGAGGTACGTCGTGGTCAGGGCCTAGGCAAGGAATACAGTACAAATGAAAATCTTTATGAGGTATTTGCTTTCCACAAGAAATGCAATTATTTACTTTTCCTGACATCGGTTTAGAGCAAGTAAAAGTTTCCCCAACGGGATACTTAGCTTTAAGTTGAAGACTTCGGTTCTGAAACTCGAAAACAAAAATTTCAGGAGTCGGCCGACTGACACTTGTGAACTGCTTCTGCTTCAGGCACCGCATGGCAAGAAAGACTGATGTAATGGCATCTGCTGCATGTTTTATACCTGACCACCTGACGTCACCGAAGAAGAGACAGCAACCGACGCAGGACCCAAGACTTTGTTAATCAGGCTGACTGAGGGCTACTCTAAGCAGATAACCCAAAATGTGATGACTGCAACAGTGAAACACGAAGAACATCTGTTGTGGCTCTCCGCTGTATCAGTCAGTTCACAGCATCATAGCCAGAACTGCAACAATTTCATTTTTCTCATTTACAGCAGTTTGAACTTGATGTACTGCACATGCCCCGTGCACTGAGCTGCTAGAGCAGAACAGCATTGTCGTATTCACAACAATGCATACATCTGTAATGCTGTTATAAATGACTTACAAGTGTGATGCCATAGTTGGAGGACAAACCCACATGTACGAGCATGCAGGAGGATGAAACTGTCATTTTACTGCACTGATGCAGACCTGTTGACTCTGCAAATTAAAGTGTAATGGACTGCAATGTAAATTAAGTGTCAGAAGCCCCTCTTGGTGTAATGAAGTCATCCTTATGCAACTTTGACAATTTTACAATGCAGTATTTCTTCTCTTTGCAATGAGTGCGTACTTAAACTAGTGATTGTCTAAAATAAAAAGACATTTATTTATATGTTTTAAAGTTCAATCATATTTTTAACTTAATGTCTACAGAGCTACTTTGTCTCCTTTTAGCATGTCAGAGACTATGCTATTAAACAGCTGCCTGATTAAAAGTGTTTAACTGCGCCTATATGCTAATGGGTTTTATAAAAATACTCACGGCATGCAGCTGTTGTCAGTGACATGGTTAGCTTCCTTCGCTTGTTAAATCAAATGAAAATATTTAAGCATTATATTCAGAGTGTTATCAGCATATTGTTTGAACAGTTGGTGTTTAATTCACTGTGAAACACTCATGAATGCAGATGGGAAATGAAAAACAACTGCACCTTCTCTTTACTGACAACAAAAATATGCTGTATATAAAATATGTTAACATACCCAGAAAAAAAAAAGTACTGTTTCTCTTAAGTGGCTGAAAGGACATTAGCTAAGAGGACCAGTTACATACATTTCCAGGCAAAAGTCTTACAGAGCATAAAACTATGCAAGGGATAAACCTAACTGATTATGATCATTGGTTTTATCTCCCTGTTTGGAAACAGCTTCATCTGTTTTTTTCTCACTTAAAGCTGGAATGACACACACACACACACACACACACAAAGATGAAATCTGAAATAGTCTTATGCAAAATTAGAAGCAAAATTAAATTTGAAGACAATTGCTTTGCCTGCTTCCTTGTATCAGTTTGGAAATCAGGCCAGATATAACACTTAGTGAAAATAAATCATTTGTTGTGTTCCAAACTAGTACTAAACACAAAGGTAGTGAGACTGTGGGATAATGTGATCCTAGCCTTGTGTGCTGCATAGTTTTTAAACTTCTTAAATAGTTTGTATTTCATATTGTAATAATATCCATGCTTTAAATTTATATTTCACTTAACCTTTTCTTAAAGGACCACTATGGGCAGAAACAAAAAAAAAATGTGCGTTTTTTTATCTTGCCATGAAGTTCTACACAATCCAAACCCACAATCAGCATAATGGTTACCTATTAAAGATTTTAATTTTTTTCTAACCATGAATGGCCTCATTAAGCAGTCATGCTGATGTGATCTTCATTTCTTAGAAAACTACTTCTTGCCCATGATCCACTATAAGGGCACAGATGATGAGTTTACAATGGCCAAGTTTGTCTTGTCAGATCACAGCTCTATTCAGTTAGAACAGAAGCAGCAAAAATTACCATCAAGTTTGAGAATCCTCATTAAAAAAAAAATGTCAGTGACTTTTGTTTCAGTGACTGTTGCAATTTGTTTCTTACAAATGTGCTATATGGACTGCTTGAAAATAATAAAGAAATAATTGAGATAAAAAGCTATTTAAAAAACGGACTAAATTTGTGGTCTGGTCTACTTTCCCTGAGTCAGCCAAGGTGTTGCATTTCCTGTCCTATATAATTTGGGTAACTAGTGAAGCTGCCATCAGTGGTTATCAGGTTAATTCATCTTCAGACTACAAAATGCTTAATGGGTGGGTTACAGCCCCATGGAAGGGTGAAAACACAGCTTTAAATTTATTTATTTATTTATTACATTTGTTAACTAGGAAAGTCCGACTGGACCAGGGGCCCATTTTTAGAGGAGGCCCGGGGAAAAAAGCTCCAAAAAACAGTACAATATATTAATTTGAATATAAATAGCAGTAATTCAGTTAACGATAATGATATGAAATGAACAACACTCAAAATAGTACAAAACTTAAGTAAAGGCTAGTACAAAATATATTATATACAAATTGCATGTTACACAAAAATATCATTGCTAGCTCAGAATGTGTGAGATTCCTGCACTGCAGGATGGAATTGTGTAAATAGTAACATAACAGTGGTGCCAAAACACTTATTAGAAAGGAGGGATTAAAGAGAGAACATTTAGATGGAAGGAACCATGGAGAAGGTGTACCAGTGGAAAAGGGGTGGGATTTAACTGGGGTCAGACAGGAGCAGAGCCAATTATTGGCTAGGTAGTGGAGTAGTTATTGTTTGAACTCATGATGGTGTGGAGGTTTAGTAACTGTAGGAGGGAGAGTATTCTAAAGTTTGGTAATTTTACTGGAATAAAGGCAGTCCCCATGAGAGTTGTGGGATTGGGTGATCTTTATCATAAGTTTATTGGAGGATCTGAGGGTCCTGGGGTTGAGAGTGAGTTGGACAAGACAGGAGAGGGCAGGACAGTTAGAGGGTTGGTGAATCAACTTATGGGCTATCGTTAGTTGGTTACGAGCTAGAAGGTTGGGGAGTTTTAGCCATTTTAGTTGAGAGAGCACAGTACAGTGGTGGGTCCTGTTTGGGAATTCATGGCAAACTTTGCAATTTTGTGACAGCATGATTCTAGATTATTTAGTTCATATTTGCAAAGGTTGGTGAGAATATGGGATCCGTAAAGGAGGGTAGAAAGCAGATGAGAACAGGCAATGGTAAGCCTGGCATTGTGTGTAAGATATGGTCTAGTCCTTTACAAAGTGCAAAGCTTGATGTGGACTTTTTTTATTGTCAGAGAGACATGTTTTGCAAAAGTTAGATTCTTATCAATAGTGACCTCTAGAAGTTTAGTATGAGTTGTGGGTCTGATATTGGTTCTGTTTGATGAGCGTATTGGTAGAGGGGTGTGACAAGGTTTGAATTTTTTATTTTTGAAGATTATTAATTTGGTTTTATTAGGGTTGAGAATTAGTTGATGTTCTGATAGGTATTGTTCTATGCTTTGTAAGGCTGACTGTATTTTTAATTGAAGTTCATGGGATGAGGGGTCCGAGCATATAGGGCTAGCATCATCGGCATATTGGACTGTGGTGGCTTGATTGGTTGCAGAGATGAGGTTGCTTGTGAATAATATGAAGAGGAGAGGGCAAAGTATTGAACCTTGGATCATACTAACAGAGATGGGAAGAAGGGGGTAAAGAGTGTTTTACCATTGGGTGGCCTGCTGCCAATTGGAAAGATAGCTGAGGAACCAAGACAGAGTGGCTGAACTCTGTTGGTTGAGAGTTTGTTGAGTAGAAGTTGATGGGAAATGGTGTTAAAGGCTTTTGACATGTCCAGAAAGATGGAGGAGACTGCTTGGCCTCCATTTAGGAGATGATGAATGGTGTTTGTAAAAGAGATTAGAGCAGTGGAAGTACTATGTTTGGGTCTAAAACCCTGTTGTGAAGTGGATAAGAGATTGTTAGAGAGGAGATGGTTAAGGAGCTGTTTGTGAAAGCATTTTTCTAAGATTTTTGCTTGGAGGGGGAAAGAATGGCAATAGGGCGGAAGTTGGTTATCTCTTTGGATGAACCACCTTTATGGAGTGGCATGATGTGGGATATTTTCCATAGAGTTGGGACACAGTGTTCAGAAATGAAGCAACTGATCAAGATGGCTATGGGGTAAGCAATAGATGTGGCTGCAATTTTTAGAAATTCATTAGGGAGCTGATCGGCAGCCAGACAGCAGGGTTTAAGTTTAGCTAGAAGTGATCTTATGTAGCTAGTTTGAATGGGGGAAAAGTAGAAGGGGTTAGGATTATCAGGAGTAGAGGTAGGAAGAGTAAGAAGAGTGTTAGGTTGGTTGCCTAGTAGGGAGGTTATGGAATTTATGAAGTGGGAGTTAGTTTGGGTTGCACAGGTATCTGTTTTGTTAGTGGTCACTGGGGTTGGGTAGTGGAGTGGCCTGGGCTTAGGAGGTGGTTTATGTTATCCCAGAATTTACATGGGTTGTTTAGATGTTGTTGTTGGCAGGTATGGAAGTACACTTGCTTGTCTACTTTGATTTGTTTTTTAGTTTGATTCTTTAATTGTTTATAGATAGGCTTGATATGTTTTTGGTGGTATGGTAATCTGACCAGGCTCTATCTCTTTGTTTAAGTAAAAGTTTGGTTTCTTTGGTTAACCAGGGCAGAGTCAATACAAAGCAACAGAGATGTGAATTTTTTTGCCTGAATAGCATCATCACATTAGTGGTTATGAAATAAAAAAGGGCTACAGGTACCATGCTGTGTGGGGTCTACTATAAGTGCTCATGTTAGTTACTTGTGACACACTTTGTCAATGTCACTTGCCTTAAACAGAAAGCACCCTAACTCTAACTTGCTTGAGTCTACTGAATTATCTAGTCCTCCCACCACTCAACCTTAGTAGACTGTATAGCCCTACTGCAAAGCTTACTCTAACCCTAAAACTCCTATTCAGTCCCTAACCCTAACATGAATATTTTCTCCCTAGCTCTAATAATAGAACTTCCTTCCCACTCCCTAAATCTAAAGTCCCAGTTAAACTGAACCGAAAACTCCTCTTCCTTTCCCTAAATATAAAGCCCTTAATCATTTCTTAAATCTAAAACTCTTCTCTGCTGCTCTTAACCTAAAGTTTATGATCACTTCCTAAAGCTAAAACTCCATTCCTTCTCCCCAAACCTAAATTCCTCCTCTCGATTGCTGCCTAAAAACCTATATTACACTTACATATCTCCTACTCTCTCTCCATAAATGTTATACTTACCTTTCTTGAAATTGAATAATGTGTTTGGACAATGTACGGCAGCTTCAGTCTCTCCATGTGGCTGCCACACCTTTCCCAAACACATATCTAAGTTCAAACAAAAGTGGCAGCCTTTTCAAGCTGCAAGACACTCTAATTCCTGGCTGCTAGATGGCTGATCAGTCAGCCAGTACTCCAGCTTTTGCAGTAGGCTCTGCCATGTGCATTTTCAGCTGGCAAAAGATAGGAGAAATGATGCAAAACTGACAGAGACAAATTCCCAAAGAATTCAGGCCCAGCATGGTCTGCACTGAAGAAGTTGACTAGGATATAAATGCCACGGGGGGGGGGGACTGCTATGCTTCTTTAATGAGTGAAAGCATGCAAATTATTCCCTAGGGAGGGAAATATACTCTAGGGAAATGAAATGTTGCTGTCCTTTAAAAAATCCCTCTTGTCCTTTTATTCTAAAGCAGTCCTTCAACTACCATCTCTGAAAAAGTTGCATCTTCTTCTTAGAAGTTTAAGACATGTGCTGCTTAATGCTCTGAGTCTTAACAAGAAACTGCACTCCCTGGAAGGTCTCCTTCAACTGGAGGAGGTGCTTCCATTTACATAAAAAACAATCACACTTCTAGATTGGCCAAGCTGGAGGACTTACTTCAGCTACTTCATGTCAAGCTGACCATTGGCAAAATCCCCCCACCATGTCATTAATAGCTACAGGTTCCCAGCCACGAACCATGAAAACCACTTTACATACTTGAAGTTACTAGAATCATTTACCATTCAGTCCAGCATAGTACTCATGGGTGATTTTAACTACCTTTCCATAAACTTGGAAACATACACAACCTCTGACATGCATGCTTAGAGATTCCTGGACTTTTTCAGTGCAAATGCTGTGGAATAGCTGGTCTGTACTCCTATTAGGGGCTGAAATATCCATATTGTAGTACTCACAAACATGGGGCAGTGTTGCACCTCCTAGCATAATGCCCTCATTGGTAAGACTGGATCATAAATCAGTCTCCTTTGAAATAAATGTAGCTCTAGAACTCCCATCAAACACTAAAACTGTAAAGCTCCCTTAACCCCAAAAACATGGAATCCTATGCAGAAGTATACATGAATGCCCTGTACAACCATTTAAACAACTGTAGAGAAACGACAGTACCTGATCGAACTAAACCCAGGTCTAGACAGAAAAGCAAGCCACCATGATGGATGCCTGGCATAAATAGACTATACAACAGAAGGAAGAAATTGCTGCCTAGAAGTAAGTGGAAAGATGCACAATACAGAAAGAGATCTCATTAGTCTCAACAGGCAAATCAGGAAACTAGTTAAGTCTTCCAAAGCTAAATATGACACTAAAATTGCCTTGCAACAAAAGGACAACAACAAAGGATTTTTTAGTTATGTCCAAAATCTTAAGGAAAACATGCAAAAATTTGCTGAGGTGGCTGCAGATAGCACTACCTATACTCAGTTAGAAGAAATAGCAAATATACTGGCCAATAAATTCAGCTCAATTTTCATCCCACTCATCACCTCTGTTCACTCCCCATGAAATACCCCTTACCATTCCTTTGCCTATTATCAAAAAAGAACAAGTCATCACTGTGCTCTCTGAAGCTTGAAACATGGCATCAATGGGCTCTGACAGAATCCCAGCGTGTCTATTAAATAGCTTGAAACATGGCATCAATGGGCTCTGACAGAATCCCAGCGTGTCTATTAAATAGCTTGAAACATGGCATCAATGGGCTCCGACAGAATCCCAGCGTGTCTATTAAATAGCTTGAAACATGTCTTAGCAGACCCTCATGATCTCCATTTAACCACAGTCTCCACAATGGCTTTGTAGAGGACAGCAACAGTCAACCCTCTGCACAAGGGGGGATCATCAACAGACCCAGAAAGCTACCCACCCACAAGTCTGACTAGCCTTATATGCAGGACTATGGAAAGGATAATCATGGACCTGATTAACAGTGACATATGAAATCTTCAGAATCTAGACCCAACCAAGTTTGACAGTCAAGGCCAGGTCCTGCCTGCTCAGTCTGGTGGACTTCTTTGAGAAGGTCATCAAGGTCATGGATGAGGGTAAGACAGTGCATACTGCCTACCATGACCTGGCTCAGTGCTGTATCCCATCCTGTTTGGGATATACTTGTCAACTGTCAAGGCAAATGTAGATGGCCTTTGGCTGACCAAGTTTGCTGATAACTGAAACTTGGGGGCAATCACTGACTCCACAAACGATGTTGATATCCTAAGGAAAGCTGTGCTACTATTCCTCTCAACTTGTAACAAGAAGAAGTCTGGACAAAGCCATAAATAATGGTGGAACAAAGACCCAGAATATAGGGATGTTTTTTAAATATTGCTCTTACAAACTTAGAAAGTTGACAGAATAGCAGGTTTTGCATTAATATGAATTTTCGGATGGGTATGAAGTCTGAAACTCAAATTTCTGTCATTATTTTTCTGACTTTAACCCTCAATATTTTGGCAATAATTTGAGAGAAAAAACACAATTTTATGTGAAACAGACCAAAAATATGAGGCAAAATCTTCACATTCTACAAAAATTTGTACAGTTGAGAGGTATGTGACGGACACAGATTATTGATTGTTGTCAGAGCCATGGCTTTAAACTAAATGTGAATAAATGCTTAACAGTACCCTTTGGCAAATCAAATACCCCTGCAAATTACAACACTGACAGCACCCCCCTCCCCAATAGTGGACGCAATGGTGAGAGATCTGGGTGCTCAGATAGCAATCTGAACTGTGACCACCATGTATCCGTGGTGGTGTTGAAATCTTTCTATTTGGCTCAGCTTATAAGTAAGGGCATGGTATCCAGATATAAGAATTTCATAGTACCACTGTACTCAGCTCTCATCAGACCAATAATTGAGTACACTTAATCCTTTGGCATGTACCTTGCCAGACACCTGCAAGAGCTGGAGCACTGCCAGAGGTTTCTCACCAAAAAAATACATGGTATAAGAGACATGTCATATGTCGACCGATTAAAAGCCCTATCACTGTATTCAGTTTACTGAGGGGAGATCTGTGCCTGATGTACAAGACAGTCTTTGACCCAGCCCTAATGGATATATTGCATATTTGCAAAACTAATTGCATGAGGGTTACCCACTCCAAAGATTTATTCCTGATCTCTGACATGAATAGATCGTGCTGGAGAGACAGATATGTGCTCCAGAGATTGCCCCTCCACTAGAATAGGCTTTCCGTTGACATGAAGCAGAGCCCTTCCTGACCATTTTCAACCTGGAGGGGAAACTGCACTGCTTGGGTGGCACCCATCTCATTTATGGACAGAGGCAGTCTGTAAAACTTGTCAAAACCCCACTTGCTTACCCTTATCTTCCCCCAGGGATAGAAAACTAGGTAAAATCTGGGAAAACTGGTGAGGCTTGTAATGGCTCTTGAGCTGTTAACCTAGTAATCTCCAATGAACTTGTGTGTACTAATCACCTGAGTGACTTGTCTGCCCTTAACAATAATTCTTCATGTTTTCTTAGTTGTCTTCTGGTGTACATTTGCTGATCTTCCACTGTCCTAACATATTTTCTATACATATTAAGTAGATAAGTGAACTGGTTTACTTCAGACCTGTTTCAGCTATAACCTAAACAGCTAGACAAAAAGGCTAGAGTAAATGCAGTCCTAACAAAGGCAAACTCACTCCTAATAAATGAAAGATGCATCTCTACTACCCTACGGAACCCACAATCTAATATGCCAAGATACCTTAGTCTTCTCCTCTTGCAGATCCGGTAAAGCACTCTCCTCCTCCAACCTTTAATATCAGTTCTCACTCCCCTTCTATAAAACACTCAGAAAGCTCCATGCCTTTGACTACAGCTTCTAAGTAATAACACCTCAGATAAGGGAATCTCTCTTCATGTAGACTTGCAAAACATGATTAACTTTCTCAGTTTTAGGCAACAAAACAAGAAATTTCTACTCACAATTGGTGCCTACAATTGCTTCTATCCTCAAGGCATCATTTAACTATGAAAATCATCTCTATTGTCTCCTTGTTTCCTTTCATTCATTGCTAATGTCTCACATAGACACCAATGTATCTCAGTCCTCTATCATCCTGTCTCGAACTCCCTTACTCTGTTCATCACTCTATCTCTCTACCCAGCTTCACCTGC
>NC_056735.1:187337111-187372111 GCF_019279795.1 Protopterus annectens
GAGGTTATAACCAAAATGACCTAAGCAGAGTTATATTACAGGTCAATGGCCTGAGTGATGCAACAGGGAAACCATTTTTTCACAGGATAGCTCATGAGTCTGATCCAAGGGTGACACATGGGGGATCAAAAAGAAATATTTTAAGACTACCCCTCACCTATAGTAATAATATTCATAAAGTATGTGATATTAACAAATATTGGCCTATTTTGGCCTCTATTGATCAAAAAAGAGCTACAGTAGGTGATAGACCTAGTTATACATTTAAAAACAACCTTTCTTTGAAAAGGCAACTTTGCTATACCACTAATAGTAGTATCAAGGTGACTTCTAATAGACATGGTACATTTCCATGCAGAAATTGTAGGGCCTGCTCATTTGTTTCAAGGAGAGATACCTTTATGCATCCGTCCACCAACCGTCTATTTACTTTCAGTCTATATGCTGATTGTAGATCTAAGAATTTAGTTTATCTAGCTAGCTGGAGATCATGCGCATCTTTCTATTTTGGTAAGACGACTAGAATGCGTGAAGAATATATTATGCAACATTTGGGTGACATCAGGAAAATGAATCTCTTTAATGCTTTAGCTAAGCATATATCCAATAATGAAGGGCACATGTTTGAATTTACAGTATTGTAATTTATATCAGATAATAAAAGAGAGGATGCTATTAACAACAGAGTAGAACTAGTTGAAATGCAGTGGATAGCAAGAATGCAAGCAGATAAATTACCAGGAATCAATGCTACTATGCCTTTAAAACCTGTTCTTAAGAAGCATAGATCACATCAGTGACTTGTTTTATTGATTTGTTTTTATTGGTTGTTTTATCATTGTTAAGATATTTAAACTTGGGTGTAATGTTTGTCTGTTATATGGATCTGAAGAAGCACTTTGTGTGAAAACGCTTATCCTGCCGTATTTTTTCTAAACTACGTATGCTTTTAGCTGTGGTGGTCGCTTGAAGTTTTTTGTTTTCACATTTGCATTTCATTCTCCTGGGTGACCTTGGCTGCTGGTGTTTGCATTTCTTCTTCTTGTTAAAAGTAATAACATCTTTGCACCAAGATTTAGCCATGAGTAAGAACTAATTATATGCACACCCCATACAGACACCAACCTGGCTAACAACAGAAAAAACAATACTCCTGACTGAAGACTGAACCTGCAAGCTACCCTAAAAATTGTAGATGCATAACTTGCCTTCTGGTGACGTATAAACTATACAAGGGAATTGATGCCAACAGAGTTTATAGTCATTTAGAAGAAAACTCAATTATGGCAACAGAACAAAAAGGCAATAAAATAAAGTCATATGGAACAAAGGATCATTTGTTGTTAAATAAAGTCATACTGAAGAACTGTAAAAAGGGGAAAAAGTTAAGTATGGCATGGATTGACTACAAACAAGCATTTGATAGTATCCCACATTCATGGATTAAAAAGTGCTTAAAAATGTATAAGATACACCCTACTCTGACAGACTACATTACAGTGACCATGAAACAGTGGCAGACCACTTTGCAATTAAGCCATGATAAAGGACAAATTATTATTTCAGGGATAAAAAATCAAAGGGGGATATTCCAGGGTGACTCTCTGTCAGTGCTACTATTCTGCCTTGCCCCTAACCCATTAAGCTGTCTACTTTACAGCTTAGGCTATGGCTATAATTTGGCTCCTAGAAAACAACGTGTAAAGACTTTTCATCTCCTCTTTGTCGAGGATTTAAAACTGTATAGTTCATCAGATGAGAAACTGAAGCACAACTGCACATTGTCAAAACTTTTTCAGATGATATAAGAATGTCATTTGGTCTTGATAAATGTGTAAAAACAACCTTTAAAGCATGAAAACTGTAGCAAAAAGAAAACATAAGTTTGGGACAACAGTGTGATATAAAAGGACTTGAACAAGATGGAGTATATAAATATTTGGGAACTGATCAACAATAAAACATGAACAAATGTGAATAAAACTCAGTAAGGCGTACTTTAGAAGACTTAAATTAATCCTGAAAACAGCATTGACATCTAGGAACAAAATCCAAGCTATAAACCAGTTTGCACTTCCTGCCCTAACTTAGAGTTTTGGAGTGATTGACTGGCCCCAAAACATGTCGGATAGATTAGACAGGAAAACAAGAAGGATGCTTCATGTTCACCAAATGATTTATAAAAATCATTGTATACTAAGATTATATATTCCCATTTCCGAAAGAGGGAGGGGCCTCCTTGAAATTGATTACATGTATAGATCTGCAATCATGGAACTCCACACATCTGCTGACCTCACAAGATCCAAATGTAGTGAAAGTTTTGAAACATGAGGAGAATAAAACTAAGATGACTTATCTGTTTAATCTACCAGAAGCATATCATCATCAAGCAAGAATGGAAATCAAACCACAAGTGGATAAAAACCAGGTCACAACTGAATGTGCCAAAAACAAAAGAAATAATATGAAATGAAGGACCAGATGAGAAGGCAAGAAATGTGGAAAATGCATAAATATAGTTGTAAGTATAGAAAATGTCTGGAAGAACCTCATGTTGATCAGGAATGGTTAAGGAGAGGCGAATTCAAACCAAGAGATGAAAGGTTAATACTGGGGGCACAAGACAATGAGCTATCTACACATTGGTTTACAAAGTCCATTTGTGGGAGCAACAGACAAATGTAGATTTTGCAATACAGAATTGGAAACAGTTGCACACCTCGTTGCTGGTTGCGACATACTAATGGCAGAAGGACTGTATACTGAAAGACAAAATGTGGTGAGACTGTTGCACTGGCGATTGTGCACACATTATGGTATTGAAGTGGCTGAAAAACACTGGAAACATGAGCCACAAAGCATCTTAGAATATGATGACGTCTACATCACATGGCGTCACCCATTACCAACAGTTCAAAAGTCAGATGTTAGAAAACTGGATATAGTTGTCCAAGAAAATATGACAAAAGTCGCACTGATCATTGAAATTGCCACACCCAATGACTACAGTGACCTGTGCACAGAGACACAACGTCATAAAATATGAGGATATGCAGGCAGAAACGAGAGCAACGTGGAAGAAAGATACCCAGATAGTTCCAATAGTAGTAGGAGCAACCGGTCTTATTACAAAGAGTCTACAATCATATTTAGATATGTTACCAATACATGTAACCCCATACAACTACAGAAGGAGTCATTGCTGGGCACATTGCGGGTGCTGCGAACAGCACTTTTGGCTGACATCAAAGAGTGAAACAATACTAATTTCATGATCTTTAACCATACTTTAACT
Organism: Protopterus annectens; assembly: GCF_019279795.1. Classification (NCBI taxonomy): domain Eukaryota; kingdom Metazoa; phylum Chordata; order Ceratodontiformes; family Protopteridae; genus Protopterus; species Protopterus annectens. Next base: position 187,340,410 of record NC_056735.1, read on the forward strand.
TAGGAATGGGGTCCATTCCCATCATGGTATTAGAAACCCAAAAGATTTTGAGAAATTGAAAAAATAAGATTCTGTAGGAATGAGAAAGGTACTAAATGGTTCTATGAGAGAGTACCTGATGCATGGAATAGATTACCAAATTAAATTAAAGCAAGTACTAGTTTAGATCTTTTTAAGAACAGCCTGGACACTTATTATGGGGACAAGTGGTATATTAGCAGGCTAGAAGGGCATTAATGCCCATGCTTGAAATATTTGTATGTAATGATGCTGGTACAGATTTGTTTCCCCATTTTTGCAAACCTGGTGTTGTTAACAACTGCCCATAAATATGGAACTGATCTTACTTCTGTGTTGCTATTTTAATATAGTGAGTTTCTAATACTTATGTGGAATTCTAGAAATATAATTTTAGTAATGGTCTTTAGTTTCTGTACCATTATTTAACTGCTTAAGTGTTATAATTATTGAATAGTGTCTAATCTAGGACATACCTTATTTATGCTTTATGAATACCTCTCTAATGTTAACAGATTATGTTTCACTTTGATTTGAATGCATCATTTTGATTGCCACTCTGCTAGTTGTAGATTTTCTCCCTTGGTCTCCACTGAAAAGGGGTTCCTATGCCCCATCAGACTTTTCTGGTAAAAGAAATGCAAGTAAATAAATTAATAATAAATAATGTGTTCTTTATGGGCTTATTTTATTAATCCTATAAGTACTCACTGATCAGTTTCATGATGAAGACACCAGCAAAAATGCTTGGTACATACTTTGTAGAGTTAATACTTTGTGAATATCTGTGTCATGTTATCACAATATTCCAAATGAAAAAAAGGATGAGAGAAAAACATCAAGCAACTCCAACATCAGTAACTAAATAGATCCCACCATACTATAGAACTCAGATGTTCAATACTAGTATCACCAAATATATTATTCAAAAAACTGTTAATAACAAAAGCTAAACTCTGTAAACATCTAGCCTTGTGATACAAAAGGCAAAGCATAACACAAAAGTTACAAGAGGCTTTAAACCCATCAGTTTCCCCTAGCATACTATGTGACCTCTTAATGCAATAAAACTTGACAAAGCCTAAAATAATGGGGGTGGGGGCAACAATAGGGATAGATTTTAAATATTGCTCATATAAATGCTGAAAGTTGCTAGAATAGCAAGATTTGTGTTAGCATGCATTTTCTGACGAATATGAAGTTTGAAACTCATATGCATGTCATTATTTGAAGACTTGACTTCTCAATGATTTTCCAGAAAACCACAAATTTTATGAGGAACAGACCAAAAATATTAAGCAAAAATGTGGACATTCTGTAAATATCTGGATAGTTGAGAGGTAAGCCTCCTTCTTAATCCTGGATCACGCTTTCAAGATGTAAAAAAATATTTCAATAGGACCATCTAGTTACCAAATCTGAAAAAAAAATGAGAAGAGAAAAGGCAGCAAATATCTGCAGCATCTGCAACAGAGAGCACTTGCAGCATGCAAATCTGATAGGGGCTAAATAAAAGAGAAAGTTCATAATCATATTCACAAAGACTCTTCCTGTAATTTTGAGCTAGTATTTTGTCAGTAAATAACAATTTCTATGTATTTCTAGAACAATACCAAAGAAAAAAAAAACATCCTTATGAGGAAAAAAAATTGTTTGGCTAAATCCCTAAGCTATGTACATTCATAGTTCCTATCAGTGGTCGGAAGCGATCAGGTATTACAAGTCCTGGAGGTTGAAAGCTATAAACTGCTTTTCTTCCATCTGTGAAGAAAGCAATTTGCAGGTTTCAACCTCCAATTCACAGAATTCAGTGCAGAATAGTAGACGCTTTGAGATAGCGGACAATTTTCTTATTAGTCAAGTGTCAGATCTAGCATTCAATTTTAAATGAAGGCATTGAAACTCCAACTGCCATGCAACTTTTTCTGCATTTTTTTCAGGCAGTGTATGGATTTATTTTTAAGGATTATGTAGCCTAAACATTCTATTTATATGGTAATTGTGGGTCAAGTCAGATTCTGAATATTAAAGAATTTGCATTGTGATGTTTGCACAGTCTGTGTGTTTTACTGTTAAATAGAGGCTTCCAAAGCTGGTATGACAGCCAAACTTCATAAAACACAGAATAAATATATTAGTAATATTCCATGACAAATAAATCTTTTATACTGAAGAACAAAAGTCTCTGTCAGGCATTGTGGATGGCAGAGTTTTGATATGCTACATCAACAACTACGCATGTTAAAACAAAACAAGGAAGTAATGTAAAACAAGCTGAATAGAGAACGCTTCATTCATCTAAAAATGAAGTCAATATTTTACTCCAGTACACCTACCGGCACGACAGCAGGTTATTAAATAGTTCTGGCAGGACATCAAATTAAAGGGGATACTGTTATTCACTGTATGATCTTAGATTTTTTAGGACATGGCTGCCGTAACTCTCAGTTGTTCAGCTTTTCACAGAATGTCCAATTTTTGCCTCACATTTTTGACCTGTTCCACATAAAATTTGTAGTTGTCTGGCAAATAACTGAGGATTGAAGTTATTAAATAATGACTCAAATTTGAATTTCAGACTTTATATACATCAGAAAACGCATGCTATTTTAACAGCTTCCAAAGTTTATAAGAGCAATGTTTAAACTTTGTTCCTATGTTTAGGGCTTTGCACATCAATTATTTTAGGCTTTGTCCAGATTTCTTGCACCAAGACATTGAGAGGTATAATGGCTACCACTTAAGGAACAGAAACCAGATACAGACAGAATCCAAAAAATAAAAAATATATAACAGCTATTGGCCTACTGATACAGGTTTACACTGTTTTACTGCACTGCTGGTGAGCACCTTCAGCCAGTTGGATAATCTGTTGGGAGAGGGAGTGGACTTAAATAGCCTGAGGTCAACTCATCTAGTTTAGTGTAGGGATGAGATTGTGCCAGTGTTACTATGTACCTGGCAGAAATCAAAGAAAAATGCAAAATGGCATCTGTCAATTATCAGGATGAGCACATGCTTTGCACTATGTGCAAAGAAGCATACATGCACATGTGTACCAGCATGACTGCATGCTGATTTCCAGACAATCTTCTGGACATCAACTTAAAACTGCATCATAGGTTACAGTGTCTATGCTGTGAGGTGCAATTTATATGCAGAGAATCAAGATGCTTTTTTACCTGGTGAGGGTGCAGCATGTTGAAATTTCATCCAACGAAAGCTTGGAATCTACAGAATGGTTACAGTCTCAGTGGACAACAACTAACACACTTGCCTTTGGTGCTGGAAGATCAAAAGGCTGTGGGCTTTATTCCCAGTACTGACACTGCTGTGCAACATAAGCGGGGGGGGGGGGGGATGCTGCACTCCTGAGTGTGCTGTTCTTCATATGAGACATTAAACCACAGCCCCATTTGTTGAACTAGTGGTAGCTCAAATGGATATAAGAGATCCCCATAGCACACTAACACAGTTGGGGAAGTTCCCTGATGACCTGCTCAAATGAATACTACCTTGGATGGGATACCACGTGGGCAGGAATGCTGAACTAGGTAACACATGCATTTGGGGAGAGAGAAAGACAGGAGACTGAGACAGGCACACAAGCCTTAACTACCAATGCCTAAACTGCATTGTTCATTCCAGTACCACACAAGGAAATGTGTGTGTGTGTGTGCACCCTCATGTGTGAGTATGTTATGTCAGAGATACATGTCAATATGTACAATGCTTTATGTAATATGTAAAGGTATTAGTGTATGGGGATACTTTATACCACAACGACAGTGCAGGAAACACAGATGGGAGTGGCTGATGGAATACGTCACATTGGACATATATATCTATCTATGCAAAAAAGATAATGAACTGCAACTAAGTGGCACCTTCAGATATGTGATAATAATAGGGAAACATGGCACTCTCCTGTGACCATGCTTGTATGTAACACTAAGAACATAAACAGTCACTTATATAAATCAGTGCTACAGGGCCAGATAAAGCAGAGCCAAGAGTCCCACTCTTCACATACTAATTAGGAAACGTTAACATTAGTAGCAGAAACAGAATGTGAACTAAATAACACACAAAAAAGGAGGGTAATAAGACTATTTCTCATGTAAAGTCTGCCAGAACTTCTCAAATAATACACAAATAGGTAGGAAATGTAAACAAAAATTATAATGTGCACAGGTGAAATTCTGCATGACTACATTCTTGTCTTTTTAACTCTGAAATAGCAATCAGACCTGCACATTGGTCTGGATTTTATAGGTTCATAGGTAAGTACTAGGCTAGCTTCTCTTGCAGATCATTTTAAGCCAATCTAGTTTCCCTTTCATTTGGTTGTATATTGGTATACCCATCCCATGGTCAATAATTACCTATTATCCCTAATAAGAAGAACTAGGATCATACCATAGAAAATTTGAGGGGACCCATGCATGGAATACAGCATTCAGGAGCTGCCTCTGTCCATTAGTAGAACAGCATACAGTCCTGCGGTAAATTTTCAGTTTCCCATCTATAGATCTAAGCTGCACTTGAAAATGGACAGAGATGAACTTTGCTTTATGTGGATGGCTAGTCTGTTCCACAGCATAGTTATCCTCTGAGAAATATACTTGTCCCTCCAAACTGTTTTATTTATCTTGCAGAAGAGATTGACATCTCTAGACTGAGATTTCTCATGCCATTTGACTTGCTGATATGCAGTAAATCCATTAATAATGGGTCAGAGGATGCCTTGCAAGCCAGATACAGGTCACCTTTTAGAAGTCTATATAATACCAAGTATAGTGACAGAACTTTTGGTCGTCTATGTAGGCCATGTTGTTTAGGCCCTATATCCTTTCAGTAAAGTATCTTTGTAGGTGTTAAGGTTGTTGCATCTGAATGGGCAGAAAATTTTTATTCTGAAAAATAACTTGGAGTTCACACTTCCTTTTCTGTGATTTCAACTCTTTTCATTTTTCTATTTCATCTGATTACTCTAAATCTCTGATTCTATTTCATCTAATTGCTCTAAATCAGTGAATAAGTTGGTTTAATTTCCTGCAAAATAAATCACAACAGCAATTTCAAATTCATCATTCACCTTTCAGTGCACACTGATAACAAATGATAGCCACTGATTAATAGAACTCTGTGCATATGACTTCTAGCCAATCAGCATTTGCTGAGTACATTCTTAGATGCTAAACTGTCAAATACCCTGCCTGATAATGCAAGAGGGTTTATAGAAAATTACTAATGGGAGTACTGCAAGTCTGTCCAGTTCAGAAACTGCAATAAAGAAACACAAATGTATCCAGGCATACATCATGTACACCACTGCATGTACTTTTTAAAAATTCAAAACTTCGGAAAACAATAAAATTGAATAAGAAACCAAAGCTTGAGCCAAGACTAACCAAATATCCACTTTAATTTGCCACATCAAACAGTAAGCGCTTTCGTCACCCTGGACTTCCTCAGACTCTGAGAAGTCTGAAGAAGTCCAGGGTGATGAAAGCGCTTACTGTTTGATGTGATGAATTAAAGTAGATATCTGGTTAGTCTTGGTTCAAGCTTTGTTTTTTTTTTACTTTCTAAAAATAATGTATTTTATGCAGTGGAATGTGCTATAATTTAATTTTAAGAACATATTTATAATAGCTTATAGTTATATATTTTGATACAGTTCTTGGTTAAATTAATTTTTTGCTTATGCTTGTTATTTCCAGATGTTTTTGTTGCAGCAGTAATGAAACACTCTGGGGATGAGGGCTACACACTTGAAGGGAGGGGGGTAACATTCTGGAAGTTGGCATACAATTCCAACAATCCTGACTACTCATCATTAAGGAATTATCCAAAAATATGCAATTGAAATCAGTGTAAGTTTATGGAGTTGAAGCCTCGCAGGCAGCAGAAGGTTATATATTGATGTTATCTATACTTCAGGGCTTCCAATGTAGCCAGCAACGTGAGGAGAGTTGACTGGACTTCCATCTGGACACTTCTTTCCAGTATCCTGTTCTTCACCAAATGCATCAGTCGGGCACAAGGTTAAATGCTTCCCAGCTTCTGAGACGTTTGCTTATGACAATACTATATCAACCCATGAAATGAAAATGTGTGTAATATTCTCCTTCTGGTCCTAGTTACCTTCCCTTGAGATGTATGTCACCGTACCTGGTGATGGTAGTTATCTAAATCAAGTAATGTGAGGTGGTGGGAAAAGTCAGCAAAGTTGCTGGCATTTTAACTGGCATGCTTCGGTGAAGATGGACAGAGTAGCTGCTAGTATAATGTAGAGGTCAGGCTATTCCTTGTCTGTTTTTGTTAATACAACCATCCGATCTCCTCCATTACTTAAACTGGGCTTTTGTCAATAAATTCTCTTCCTACATATTACTATAGGCCCCCCCTTGCACAACCATTTTCATTTCTCCCTCACAGTTATGAATGGTAAAATTTTGAATCCTGGATAACAGTACGTATAACTACGAAATGGAATTTACTTAAAGGGGAATTCTGTTTCCCACTGTGACCTCACAGTGGGAATATATGTGATGGGAGTTGTGACAGCACTGACCTCTACATTAGAAGATGCAGTGCTGAAATTACTCTTCATACCAAATCATTCACTGTGGTTATCTACACTAGGGCCATCAAGTCCAACTTCTCCTGTTTCACCTGTGTTTTCCTTTTGCAACATTTCCCTTCTGAAGCAGCTCCTTTTTAAAACCACTAACTGTCTAAATCCCCCTTCTATCACCTTCCTCCAGGCTTGCCCCGTCACTTTCTTCCTCCTAAGTGCTTCTTCTAATGCCTCTCCTCTTTAACTTGCACTTTCGGTTCAGACCACATTTTCATCTACCTTTTGCTTCTGCAGGTTAGTGTCTGTTCAACTTAATTCCTGTCAATGAAACATCTTAAAAAAATATGGGCTGGACTCTGGACCTACTAGACTAGTGAAACCATCTGTTGGTCTAGTAATTAGACTGTTGGGCAGTGAAGGCAGGGCAGCTGAGGAAAGCTGAAGTGACTGAGATGGACAGTGTGATGCAGAGACTCTAAACAAAACCAGTCTTCTATCCACTTTTTATCCTCCCTAACACGGACTGTCCCTCCAAATGGGCTGCTGTGATCAGTGTACTGATCTGGTAACCTAACTGACTGATTAAATAACTAACTAAATGAATACATAATACACCGTTCCCTTAAGTAGTTCATTGCCACAACAGTGGGCTTCTCTCCTGTATATATATATATATATATATATATATATATATATATATATATATATAAAATGCCTAGCCAACCTTTTCTTATCTGACCCCATCTTCTTCTCCAGTCAGTTACATTTGTTCACCTCATATTTTCTCCTGCAGTTGAACAAACCCCATCCACCAACTCTTAGATACAGTCCTCAGATTAACAATATTGCAAATCCTCAACCTTTCCCACCTATGAATCCTTTGCTTCAAAGTTTCCATCACCTCTCCTCACAAAACTTGCACACTCCTCTCATCTAACCCCTCCCACTGAATATAACATCCTATTAGCTTCTTCACCATCTTTTCCATACCTTGTTCTAATTTCCCAAACACTGTATTAGAATCTTCCTTCCACCCTGTCTTCCATTATATATAACTGCCAAGTATACTGGTTTCCTGTTTCCTATCTTATCCTCAGATCCAGATTTATTGACACAATATACAGAATGCTTATAATATTTAAATGTAGCTCTTTTTCTTGGGTGTGTCTGTCTGACTGTACTGCTCTACAAGACTGATTAGCTTAACATTTCAGTGGATGGATTTTAGGCATCTGAAAGTCAAACCAGAAAGATAAAGACAGTGCAGGTACCACCTAATATACACCCATCTCGTGTTCCACTCATTTCTCTCCTTATTTTGTTGAGAAGAAAAGAGACTGGAATTTATGTGATGTGTGTTTAATCTGGTTGTGATGCTTGAGAGATTGTTGATACTCTCAAAGTGTCAGCTGCTGCCAGATCAACTTATTTTCATCTAATTATTATTGATCAGATAAAGCACTTTTCTCCAAGTATGGACTTTGCACAAGTGATTCACACTCCGGTGTTCTCCTGTTTAGACTATTTTAACATATTTTACTCTGCAATAGCAACAACATTCAGATACTAGGCTTACCTGTTTGTAACCTGTGTCAAGTAATATGGCCAGGATTCTGACTTTTCATTCTAGTTATAGTACCCATGTGCTGTGGAATCTTTACAGGTTACTGAATTCGTCTAGGCTAATCTTTCATATTCCAGTCTTAGCCCTCTAAGCCTTACATTGTCTGGGCTGACTGTGGCGTGTGTACTTAAACAAGCTTCTAATGTCCAGCATACCAAGAGGCATTTCAGATCCTCAGGCTAGAGGCTGCTAGTTTTTCCCAGGACGTGGCCTGAGACTACAGTTGAGTTAGACATTATCATATAATTACACCTTTGAGGAGAGGTCATTGTCACTACAAATCATAATATTTGGATGTAATCACTTTCTGTGCCCTATTTTCTAGCAAGATTTTACTCAGTATTGATTTTCCTCTGTGGGGGGATCACTGCAAGCCTCATAGCATAAAAAGCAGTAATGGAAGTGACAGAAAACTCCTTTATATACACCAAGTAGCTACCATATTGTTCTTTACTGTCTTTAGTTCTCACCATCTGAGCACAACTGGTCCCTTCAACTATGAAAGATAAATATAACTACACAGTGGACTATGCTACTTTATTACTGTCAGTTGTTGTCATCATCAATCCCATTTTCCGCATTTTGCAATGGACGGTGATGTCACTTCAACATCTTAGTGTGGTCCCCTTGGGTCTAATGGTCTCAGCAATTCAAAATGTAATCCCTCATTTACCCTACTGAAACTGTACAAGATCTACTGTTCTCACTATTCCTGGTAAAAAGACTGTTTTTAATGGGGACTTCTGTTGTTCTTATTTTAATTATTCGTTGTTAACTGGGATAAAGCACTGATCCAGATGGATCATTTTCAGACTCAGCTTAGGTGATCATAACCAGTAAATACAGCCAACAGCAGTTAAAAACATTAATAATAAAATGTAAAAACATTAGGTACCTTCTTCATTGTTTTGCCTATAAAGTTTTACATTGCATAAATAAATATTACTAAGCAGTGTAGGCATTCATCAGGTTTTGTATTTACAGTGTATAAAATAGCGTTAGACAAAAAGAAAGAATGAAAAGGGGGTTGTGAATGAGTAATGGATAAGAGAAGTGAGAGCGAGGGAAGAAGTGATGAAGTGGAGGAAATAGATGATAGAGAAGAGGATGAGTCAGGAAGGCAGTTTATAGGTTCATAGGTTCATAGGTTAGTACTAGGCTAACTGCCCTTGCGAGCCATTGTAAGCCTAGCCAATTATCCCTTGTGAGAATTGAACCCTGCACCTTGTGTTTCTAAGGCAAACACCTTAACCATTAGGCCACCCTCTTAACCCCTATATGAGGAGGGAGATAGAAGGTGGGGCTACATAATTCTATACTCTTAGAGATATTCTACTGTATGATATTAAGACACAGGAGAGTCAGTGAGTGGGTTGGTCATCTCATAATGCCTTGGGAGATGAATCATTTACAGTATAAATTCCAAGACAGAATACAAAATGGCCTTTGAAAGGGACGTTACTTAACTGCAAAACAGTAGAAAATATCTTGAATCCTGAGGTTACATTATATGTGGTATGATTTCTGGCCAATTTCTCATACTATCTATAATTCTGGAGTGAAAAGCAAAGTACAATTAATTCTAGAAGGAAAGTCCTCCTGTTTTGTCATTTTATAACAGTATTATACTCATTTTATGCCAACTGGTCGTATATATTCTTTGCTACCATTCTGTAGAAATGCACATATTCCTGCCACATTCTTCACTGTTTCTAATGAATGAGTGCATGGTACCACCAATGAACAAAGAACACAACACATGGGTACACAACACTTGTCAGTGAAAAAAAAAAAAAAAAAAACTTTCCCAAAATCTCAGTGTCAGATTTCAGCCCCATTCCTTTCTCACCAGATTTTCCAATATAGAATCACCTTTTATCTGCTTCTTCTCTCATCTAGGCTGTACATGCTCGGGTGTTTCCCTGTTTCTGGCACTGCATGCCCTCAGGTTCTGAAATTGTCCTACTTTTTGGCTGCTGAAACCCTTTTGACCATCATAAATTACTTCCTTAGGTTCAGTGGGAATGAAAAAAGCTGTTCCACAAATCAGCAAATCTTATTAGAGCCAATTCTCATTTTGATAATAAATATGTCAGGTTTATCTATTCCTTTCTTCTCTTCCTTACATTACTGTGATTTTGGATTTAGTGATTTAGTACAGATATACAGATATATATAGATATAATAGGAGTCCCTATCAGAAGCTTGAGTTTTTAGAAACTCAAAATTGATATGGTTGAAATCATATGATTGAGTTTCTGCAAACTCAAAGCTTTTGAATAGAGATCAAGGTACAGTGAGAATTGGGGAATTTACCCTTTTCCCCACTGTAGTGTGATATTGGAGTTGATATATATAATATGTAGGGGGTGTTTGGGATGCAAGGGGGCTTGCCTCCCCTTGCAAAAATGTAGAAAAAAGGTAGATTTATGTTGCTTTTTGAAGTTCAAATTTTTGTAAACTCGATCATATCGTCTCGACAATATGAATTTCAAGTTTCTGAAAACTGTGGCTGCTGACAGACTCATGTATGAGTGATATGAGATGTGAGTGATGTTCCCATAGGAACATAGGTCAGGAGAATTTGTCCACCACAGTAGGATAAAAAAAAAAAAAAGTGTGCTGACCTGCCTGATTTTCTACCAATACATAGTAAAACTGGATAAACTCACTTAAGCCAGTGAAATCCCAAACTGACCTGTGGTCCCCTGTCTTTTAGGGTACTAAAACAAACCTGGAACAGTGTCCTAGTCCTTGATGATCTGTGGACATGGAGGACTTTTGGATTAATTTTCCAAGAAGAGTGTGTTACCTCCTTCCCATATATGATCTTTTGGCAGGACTGGATGCCATGTAAAAGTAGAAATGGAAGTTGATGTTGGGGAAGTCGTGTGATGGCAGACACATTCAGTCATCCATGGCAGGGCGGAACTTAAAGAAAGAACCTGTACTGCCTCTTGCCAGTAGAATAGACACGGGAAAAGACTCAGTAGGTCAGGCTATACATATAACTGTTCTCATGAAGAGAGCAAAACACCTCTGATACCTGCAAGCATGACAGTGTTTTCCTTTAGCCACCCCTCTACCCCCACACAGATCTGAGGGATAATAAGTCCCCAACACCAGGGAAATTAATTTGGTGTGCTCGTGAGGAGACTGGAAGATCAAAAAAGTAGGACACAAAAAGACAGGGAAAAAAAACACCCAGCAGGATTGCTGGGAGCTGGGGAATAAGGGGCACCACCACCACTTCTCTGATGAATAAGCTGCATTATCTCACAAATCTGGAGATGCAGGAAAATCGTGGCAGTTCTAAACCAAAAGCAGTGTAAGATATTGAGCTTATAAATTCCATTGCCTTGGGAAAAATATAAATATTTTTAAATAAAAATTAAGGAAATTTTTAGAGTCAGTTCTACTGATAGTCATGTGAATGTGGTTGCAAGACACTTTGCAAACAAAAATAGGATACAGAGACATAAATATTCCTCAAACAATAATTAAAGGAAAAAAGTGTGATATTACATATTAAATAGAGGATGCAAAGCTTCTGGTAAATGGTCTGTCAAGTAAACATTGAGATTTAGTTGTTCCAAAGCTGTCTGGATGCTCTGAAGTCTGATTTCCACAAGTCAAATTGGATCGTTCCAAGTTTTTTTATTTTTTATTTTTTATTTATTTTTTATTTAACATTTTGTTGACCGGGAATGTCCGACTAGGTTCCACAGAGCCTGTTTTCAGCGGAGGCCAGGGGAGAAACGCTCCAGATGCATGTCTTTGGAATGAGGGAGGAAACCGGAGTACCCTGAGGAAATCCACGCGAACACAGGGAGAACATGCAAACTCCATACAGAAGGCACCCCAGCCGAGAATCGAACCGGAGAACCTCTTGCTGTGAGGCGACAACGTTAACCGCTGCACCACTGGCAAGTCTCTATTTTACATTAGCGGCTTAAGCCAATGAATGGCTGGAATACAGTATCCCACAAAAACAAAATTAAAGCAAAAAGAAGTAGGTATCATGACCCGTATTTGTCATTTTCAACTTAGGATTAAACATGTGTTTTGTACTTTTTTGGGAAGTTTGCTTCAGGAACTCTCATGGAATCGCCAACTGTCAGTCTCCTAATGTCAGTTACAGGTTTTCCATGCTGGTCACATCAAGATTTATAATAACGTTTGCATTTAGATACCACTAGTTCCGTATAATACGGTGCTTACACGTATCTCAATAAGTTCTTTCTAATCAAGGACATTTTCACAAAAAATGTTCTTTGTTCCCTTCCTACAGCTAGATACCAATCTCTTCACTGCTGACAAAGTCTTCTGTTTTACTACTCCATGTACAGCATCTGCACAGGCAAGACTTTACCAGATGGGCATGTGATCTGACAAGGAAGCTAGCCAGAGAACTACAAAAGGCTGGGTTCCACTTCACTTTCTAGTGCCTTTTCACTGTGTTACACCACTGAGTCCTACTGGACAATAGCAAAGCTATTTAAGCAGTGAGTCTGTTTGGAAACTTTTAAAACGCTTCAACTCCTCCAACACTGCCTTTCATTTAATACACGTTTGTTATACCCTAGGAAATATAAACATTACTGTCATATTCTGCATTCCACTTCATCGCTAGAAAGCATGTGTTACATTGTTGCCATTTACTCCTATCACGATCCACTTCGTCGATCGCTCTTTCAGCTAAACCAGATAGCCATAACAAGTAACAGTTCTGGATCTGGCTTTAAATACATATTCTGAAAGAAGTGCAACAATGGAAATAAAAAAAATTAAGGAGCAATGAAGAGTGTAAACTGTGCTACAACTTGACATTACATAAACCTCCCTTCAGCCAAAGAGATGTTGGTTAACCCCTCCACTATTTTAAATCAACACACAAGTACAGAAAATAAATTACAATTCAATACTAACCTATTAGATCAGAAAACAATATTACACTGACCTAATTAGAAATAATTTATTTCCACTCAGAGTTGATTTCTTTTCTTTTTTCAGTATTACAAGAGCAGAAGCTTGATATGTTGCATTTTACCAAAAACACAGTATATGTTTTGCAAACAGAATAATATTTTCTCTGCCCCATGTCTTCAGTTGCTATAGGCAGAAAATTAATTTGACTACATATAATGCTATCTGGTTTTCAGTGATTGTTCAAGCATGTACAAGCACAGAACAGGCATGCTGTAAACAGATGGATTAGAAAGTATGCATGTAATTACAACTAACCCTTTAAGTACAAGAGTAGATATTTAGATGGAGCAGAAAACAGCTTAAGGCATTAAGCAGCATAAAAAGAATGCCAACCTTCTGCTTATAAAATATGAAACTAGACTGCTTAATAGGGCTCCTGTATAAATCATATTTTCCAAATATTTTTTTTTCAAGTCACTGATCCAAAGTAACAGAAAAACACAAATAAATAATGCTAATAAATTAAACTGATTTGTATACAAAGATTTATTGTGCCAGTCATGCTTAGAAATTCTGCAAGACTTGTGTCCATGTTTCTATTTTTTTATTTCTGATCCCTGCCATTATTATAACATTTGCGTGGTTATACACCTGTTTCTAATTGCTGATTTTAGATGGTTAACTGGTCTGTTAAGTTCTAGAATGTACTACAAAGTACTGCACTTCCCCGATTCCAGAAGTTCTTTACTCTGCTCCCCATACCCACCAAACAATGAATGAGGACTCCTGCCCTCCAGTGATGATCACTAATCGACATCTAAAGCCACAAGGGAAGCAGCATACACTCTGCCAGAGATATGGACAGACATTATTTCTAACTTCTTGCATATAGATCCTATATGCTTGCTACAAATTATTAATGTCAACTAAATCCTTTGAAGTTGAGCAATCCTGCCTGCTATCACTCTGAAGGAAAATAATTTTTATAGTATTTTACCCCTTGGTCATCCAGCCCCAGGGCACTCAACATGCAGTGATAGGTTCATAGGTAGGTACTAGACTATCTGCCCGAAGGCATTTATAAGCCTAGCTGGAATTGTGTGGGCTTTCACCACCCCCTTAGATTAGTTCCCTGTGCCTCTATCCAGCAGAACCATTGAAATGATCCCTGGGGTAAACTTTCTATTTCCCATCCACTCATTAAGGTTTCTCTTGAAGAGTGTTAGTAAGGAGCTCTGCCTAATGTAGACTGGAATCTTGTTCCAGAGCATGGGAAGTCTCTGGGACAGGAATCTATCCCTCCAGCATGTCCTATTTATAGTTGTGGTGAGGTTTAGATCCCTAGAGCATGTGGCTCGAGGGGATATGGTTTTCTTTAGGTGGAGCATGTCCATCAATTCTGGGTTGGACATGGCCTTGTATGTCAGGCATAGATCACCTCTGAGTAGGCGGTATGCAACCGAGTACAGCTGGAGTTTCTTCAGTCGAGCTGCATAGGGCATCTGTTTGAGGCCAGTGATCCTCTTGGTGAGGTACTTCAGTGGTCTTTCCAGCTGTTGCAGGTGTCTTGTAAGGTACATCCCAAATGGGGCATTGTACTCTATGATGGGTCTGATGAGTGATGCGTAGAGGGGCCCAATGACCTCTTTTGATCTGGATGCAAACCCTTTTGCGATTAGGTGGACCACATAGAAGGATTTTCTAACCACTTTGGCAATGTGATTATCAAAGGAGAGATTACTATCTACTTGGGTCCCCAGATCCCTTATTACATCTTCCATATTTAGGGGGCTACCACCTATGTGGTAGTTTGTGGGTACTTTGTTTTTTCCAAAGGGGATGACTATGCACTTTTTGGCATTTAGCTTAAGGCCATGGTTTTGACACCAGGTATCTGTCTCAGGGACACCCTTTTGGAGGATGTCTGTGTCAGCCAGAGAGTCAATTATAGCCCCTAGTTTGCAGTCGTCTGAAAACTTGGTCAGCCATAGACCTCCTGTGCTTGCCTGTACCTCTGAGAAGTATATGCTGAACAGGAGGGGTCTTAGGACTGAGCCCTGGGGCACACCACTTGTAACCGGTTTAGAGTCAGACCTAGCTCCTGCAACTCTTACCATGTGGGTTCTGTCCATGAGCCAGTTGGCAACCCATCTCATGATGTAGGGGTTTATGTTCAGACTGGTGAGCTTGTCTATAATACCAGAATGGGGAATGGTGTCGAAGGCCTTTGTGAGGTCTAGGTAGGCTGTGTGGACCACCTTTGCCTCGTCTATAGCCTTGGTAACTGTTTCAAAGAAGTCCACCAGGTTTAGGAGGCATGATCTGCCCTTGACAAAGCCAAACTGGGTAGGGTCCAGTGTGTGGAGGTTCCCAATGTCTCTGTTAATGAGATCCACAATGATGCACTCCAAAGCCTTGCAGACCAAGCTAGTCAGGCTGATAGGGCGATAGTTCCTGGGGTCTGTTGTGGCTCCACCTTTGTGAAGTGGAATAACCGTTGCTGTGCGCCACTCTATGGGCACATAGCCTGTGGAGAGGCTGAGGTTGAACAGTGTGTTTAGGTGAGGGGTTAGTTCATCTTTGAGCTCATGTAGGATGCAGCCTGGGACACCATCCGGTCCCATTGATGCTGTTTTTGGCTTTGGAGAGGGCTGTTTTAACCTGAGTGTCTGTAATTTCAGGGGCACTACAATCTTCTGGTATGGTTATTGGCCCTTTCGGGGGTGGGGGGGTGAAGTTTGCACTGAACCTATCTACCAGGATGTTGGCGATAGCTGTCGGTTAAGTGTATTTTGTGCCATTCTGCACTAACTCCGAGCAGATCTGAGAATTGCCACTTAGATTCTTGACATAGCTAAAGAATGCCTTGTGGTTATCTTTGGAGTCCTTGGCAATATTTATTTCAAAGCTAGCCTTGGATGATTTTATGAGGGAACATAGTTTCTTGCTGCTACTGATCAGGGATGTCTTACCTTCTTGGGATTTTACTCTTTTCTGTACTAGTTTCCTATTGTATAGCTTGTTTATGGCAGGGGTCCAGACTGGTTTCCTTTTCTTGGAGAAGTGAGTCTTGGTTTTGCTTGGGATAGCACAATCCATGCATTCTTGTAGGTTCCCGTAGAGTGCAGTAGTAAAGGATTTTGCAACTTGGCCAGCATTATCCTTTAGCATGGGGTCTTTGAAACTTTCCACCTTGGTCTTAAGTAACGTGAAGTTTGCTTTTGAAAAGTTTTTCATGGAGGTTTCTTTGACCAGGGGTTGGGGTAGAATGTGGCTATCCAGAGTGATTAGATTATGATCAGATCTAACCAGTGAGGGGTTGACCTCTGGTGTGGAACACCGTCGCCCATGTTGGTGATGACCAGGTCCAATATGTCACCTCTGGGGGGGTGTTGACCAGTTAATCCAGGGTGTTTGAGTTTATAAATTCTAGGAAGTGTTGGGCAAGGGAGTTAGTACTTGAGTAGTTTTCCCAGTTAATGTTTGGGTAATTGAAATCACCCAATATCAGGGTTTTTGGTAGGACCTTTATGTTTCCTAGTGTTTCCAGAAATGAGGAATGGAGTCCTGGGACATGGTGGGTGATCTGTAGCAAGCTACAATTTGAATTGCAGTTTTTCCTGTTGTTAGTTGCACGTGGATGATCTCTGAAGCATCGTGCCTGGAGGTGTGGGTATCTTTGATGAATATGGATACGCCCCGCCTTTTGTGTTTCGGTCTGGGTTTTGTGGCCAAAATGTATGGTATGAGTTGTAGCCTGGTAGTGCTGGGGTGCTCTCTGGAGCCTTAAACCAGGTTTCTGTTACTGCACACATATCGATTTTCTCCATACTGAGGAGTCCCTCGAGTGCATGCATTTTGAGGTTTAGACTTCTGGCATTGAGCAGTATTATCCTCAGTTTTTTGTTACTTGTGCTATTTACGGTGGTGGGTTTTTCTTTTGAGCCTTGCCTAAAAAAGGCACTATGGGGGTGACAAGAGCCTTGGCCAGTATTCAAAAGCCTAAGGGTGACAGGTGCAAGCCGTCTCTAGTGAAGCAGTGTGGCTTATCGAGCATGTCATCCCAGCTGACAGACACTGGATCCCCTTTGAATGACACCAGAAGCTTAGCCAATTGTTGAAATTGATAATTTTTTCTTTATACTGTGGTATCATTCTTGGTGAGGGCAGGACGCTACTCAAGGTCAGGGTCATATCAGCCTGGGCTACATGATCAGAGAGCTCTTCCATGTCTCTTTTCATGTAGTCCAGGGAGGTATGGCTCAGGTCATTCACACCAACATGGACAATGACAGAGTCATATTTGTACTTGTTCTGGAGTGACCTGAGTGCTTGTGTTATGTGGCAGATCCTGGCACCCGATAGGCAGCTAACAGTACCTTCTCCTTGTTCAGCCTAGTGAGTGGGATGCCAGTGTGCCAGACTATAGAGTCACCTATTACTAGTGTGTTAGGTAAGTTATTTTGCCTTAAGGGCTGTGATTGCGTGGCGCACTGGTTTTGTTAAGTATGTGTTTCATGGTTTGCGTTGGGCAGGGTGGAGGTTGCTTGGGTGTCTGCTTTGGAGGTCTCTGTCGCTTTTGCAGATTTTTATTTAGAGCCTCCGAGTATGTTTTCGTGTATTTATGTGTGTTTTTTGTTGGTGCTGGTTTTATAGGTCTATGTGAGACTGGTGGTGTGATGCAAGTAGTTCCCTTCTCCTCTTGACTGTCTGGTCCAGTCTTGGGTTGAGAGACCTTAGCCTCCAGTTTGGCTGTATAACTGCATCTCTCACATGTATTAGTGTTTGGTGGTAGGAGGAGAGGGTTGTCTCTGTACATGAGGCAGTTGTAACATTGCCTGAAAATGCCCAGATTCACCAGTTGGACCGGAGAGTACACCTGAAACTGACCTTTGGATATGCCTGGATAGGTACAGTGAACTGTTTTACTGATTGGCTGGTAATGTCAAATAGAGAGTCTTGTCCTTCTCTACAGTATAGCGGGGTCTAGTGCTAAGGTTTATAAGTGCTTGCTATGAGTTTTGAGCAAGTACCATGCTGAGAAGTGAATGGTTTGAGTGCTTAAGTTGAAAGTTTGTCTAGTTCCAATGGAAAAATTAAAGAGTAGACTTTGTGGAGCCGGGAATAGTTATACCTTAGCTAACCGGCACTGCACAGTGTGCAAAACCACACAAATACGGGTTTTATAGCAGGAAAATGAAAGAGATAGAAATTGCCCCAAAATGGCCAATAAACTACTAATTTTTAGGCAGAAACCACTCCTCCAGGGCTGCTCAAAGCTCCCTCTCTCACAGGTGAACAGAGAAGCTTCCTTCTATCCAAGTAAGGTATGGGCAAACACAGAAACTTGCAACACAGGCCTGAATTCAGCACTAACCTGAAAACTGAACTATACTAGCTTCGAAAGGTGTGAAAATAAGTATTTTATTTTGTTTTTTTCAGAAAATAAAGCAGATACAATAAAAAAAACACTTTAAATGCACAGAAATGGCTATCACACTTGAGTGTGTAGCCTACAACAGTTGAACAGGTAATTTAAACACAAAAACGACTTTGTTAAAGTGCAGGCAGTAAAATAAGTAGAATATGTAGCTGAAACAAGCTTTTTAAATCACAGAACCTCTAAAAAATCGGCATTTTAGACAGAATTAGCTAAAGGCAACAAGAAAATGCAGAAAAATGATACTTAATCACTACAAAGTCTCTCTTTTGTCTGTCTGCTGCTGTAGAACTCTGCAGGGCACCAGGCAGGGGCTTGCTGAGCTGTATACTAGCAAAAGAACCTCACAAATGCGGGTTTTATAGCAGTGAAGACTGCTCACACAAGTACCTAGGATATGAACTAAATCCATGCCTCCATATCTACAGCCAGAAGTGCTCGCTGTTCATTAAATGGGCATCTGCTAAATGCAGATTTTGACAATGCTGCATGAAACATCACCTGCTACGTAGGCAGCAAACAATCATTCCACTTGAAACAAGAATATAAGATATATTATGCTGGTCATATAAAAATACAAACAAGTCTAATCCATGTGGCACAGACAGATGAAATCCTGATCACCCAGATGACCTGGGTTTGATTAATGGCATAGGTGCTAGAGGGGATGGTCCAGGGAGGATGAGACAGAGTGGTCACTGCCAGTTCACCCATCCTGGGTGGGCGAATGCAGCTCTTGCTCAACACCTGACTGACACTTAGAGGGAGCAATGGATATTGCGTTTATGGAGAACGGTCTTACTGAGCACAAGCTGCCCAGCAGTGTGTAGCGCTAAAAACCTGGGAGAAGATTTATGTGAAGTAACACTTTCACTGCGGTATGCTGTACATGGTCAAATGCAAGACTGCAGGGGTCGGAAAGAGAATCTGCTAGGCTGGACACACTGTCTTGTTCACTAATGGCCAAGTCTCATCTGTCTGGGGAATTAATGGGTTAATGAGGTCCTCCAATAACAGAAAAAAAGAGTTGTAGGGTCCTCACCAGAGCTGGATGGTGCCTGAAAAAAATGTTAATGTTAAATATCAGGGAGAATGCAGCCACTTACTTTTGGAAGATTTGAATAGCCTCACTTGACACACTTCTTTACAGAACTCTCTAAATGAAATGGTTGTCATTTTTCATACCTGGTAAAATGTTTTGTGTATACATTAACTTATTATTTTGCAACCCAGAAAGTAATTTTACATCTACTTTGTGAGATTACAGTACCTTCTAAGCCAGATTTCACTATTTTACTATTTTTCTTTATTATAAAAGCATGAGAGAGTGAGTGAGAGTGAGGAAGGGGGAGAGAAAAAAAAGCTAGCATCTATGGATTTCAAATCACAGAGTTAAAAAATATTAATGTTCTTTATACCGTGGTATCATTCTTGGTGAGGGCAGGACGCTACTCAAGGTCAGGGTCATATCAGCCTGGGCTACATGATCAGAGAGCTCTTCCATGTCTCTTTTCATGTAGTCCAGGGAGGTATGGCTCAGGTCATTCACACCAACATGGACAATGACAGAGTCGCATTTGTACTTGTTCTGGAGTGACCTGAGTGCTTGTGTTATGTGGCAGATCCTGGCACCCGATAGGCAGCTAACAGTAACCTTCTCCTTGTTCAGCCTAGTGAGTGGGATGCCAGTGTGCCAGACTATAAAGTCACCTATTACTAGTGTGTTAGGTATGTTATTTTGCCTTAAGGGCTGTGATTGCGTGGCACACTGGTTTTGTTAAGTATGTGTTTCATGGTTTGCGTTGGGCAGGGTGGAGGTTGCTTGGGTGTCTGCTTTGGAGGTCTCTGTCGCTTTTGCAGATTTTTATTTAGAGCCTCCGAGTATGTTTTCGTGTATTTATGTGTGTTTTTTGCTGGTGCTGGTTTTATAGGTCTATGTGAGACTGGTGGTGTGATGCAAGTAGTTCCCTTCTCTTCTTGACTGTCTGGTCCAGTCTTGGGTTGAGAGACCTTAGCCTCCAGTTTGGCTGTATAATTGCATCTCTCACATGTATTAGTGTTTGGTGGTAGGAGGAGAGGGTTGTCTCTGTACATGAGGCAGTTGTAACATTGCCTGAAAATGCCCAGATTCACCAGTTGGACCGGAGAGTACACCTGAAACTGCCCTTTGGATATGCCTGGATAGGTACAGTGAACTGTTTTACTGATTGGCTGGTAATGTCAAATAGAGAGTCTTGTCCTTCTCTACAGTATAGCGGGGTCTAGTGCTAAGGTTTGTAAGTGCTTGCTATGAGTTTTGAGCAAGTACCGTGCTGAGAAGTGAATGGTTTGAGTGCTTAAGTTGAAAGTTTGTCTAGTTCCAATGGAAAAATTAAAGAGTAGACTTTGTGGAGCCGGGAATAGTTATACCTTAGCTAACCGGCACTGCACAGTGTGCAAAACCACACAAATACGGGTTTTATAGCAGGAAAATGAAAGAGATAGAAATTGCCCCAAAATGGCCAATAAACTACTAATTTTTAGGCAGAAACCACTCCTCCAGGGCTGCTCAAAGCTCCCTCTCTCACAGGTGATCAGAGAAACTTCCTTCTATCCAAGTAAGGTATGGGCAAACACAGAAACTTGCAACACAGGCCTGAATTCAGCACTAACCTGAAAACTGAACTATACTAGCTTCGAAAGGTGTGAAAATAAGTATTTTTTTTGTTTTTTTCAGAAAATAAAGCAGATACAATAAAAAAACACTTTAAATGCACAGAAATGGCTATCACACTTGAGTGTGTAGCCTACAACAGTTGAACAGGTAATTTAAACACAAAAACGACTTTGTTAAAGTGCAGGCAGTAAAATAAGTAGAATATGTAGCTGCAACAAGCTTTTTAAATCACAGAACCTCTAAAAAATCGGCATTTTAGGCAGAATTAGCTAAAGGCAACAAGAAAATGCAGAAAAATGATACTTAATCACTACAAAGTCTCTCTTTTGTCTGTCTGCTGCTGTAGAACTCTGCAGGGCACCAGGCAGGGGCTTGCTGAGCTGTATACTAGCAAAAGAACCTCACAAATGCGGGTTTTATAGCAATGAAGACTGCTCACACAAGTACCTAGGATATGAACTAAATCCATGCCTCCATATCTACAGCCAGAAGTGCTCGCTGTTCATTAAATGGGCATCTGCTAAATGCAGATTTTGACAATGCTGCATGAAACATCACCTGCTACGTAGGCAGCAAACAATCATCCCATTTGAAACAAGAATATAAGATATATTATGCTGGTCATATAAAAATACAAACAAGTCTAATCCATGTGGCACAGACAGATGAAATCCTGATCACCCAGATGACCTGGGTTTGATTAATGGCATAGGTGCTAGAGGGGATGGTCCAGGGAGGATGAGACAGAGTGGTCACTGCCAGTTCACCCATCCTGGGTGGGCGAATGCAGCTCTTGCTCAACACCTGACTGACACTTAGAGGGAGCAATGGGTATTGCATTTATGGAGAACGGTCTTAGTGAGCACAAGCTGCCCAGCAGTGTGTAGCACTAAAAACCTGGGAGAAGATTTATGTGAAGTAACACTTTCACTGTGGTATGCTGTACATGGTCAAATGCAAGACTGCAGGGGTCGGAAAGAGAACCTGCTAGGCTGGACACACTGTCTTGTTCACTAATGGCCAAGTCTCATCTGTCTGGGGAATTAATGGGTTAATGAGGTCCTCCAATAACAGAAAAAAAGAGTTGTAGGGTCCTCACCAGAGCTGGATGGTGCCTGAAAAAAATGTTAATGTTAAATATCAGGGAGAATGCAGCCACTTACTTTTGGAAGATTTGAATAGCCTCACTTGACACACTTCTTTACAGAACTCTCTAAATGAAATGGTTGTCATTTTTCATACCTGGTAAAATGTTTTGTGTATACATTAACTTATTATTTTGCAACCCAGAAAGTAATTTTACATCTACTTTGTGAGATTACAGTACCTTCTAAGCCAGATTTCACTATTTTACTATTTTTCTTTATTATAAAAGCGTGAGAGAGTGAGTGAGAGTGAGGAAGGGGGAGAGAAAAAAAAGCTAGCATCTATGGATTTCAAATCACAGAGTTAAAAAATATTAATGTTATACACCTTCTTGCTGGCACTAAGGCAAGGTATTTATCTACTTGTTTGAACATAGACTGCTAGAACAGCTGGGATGAAATGACTATTGCCAGCTTTCATATGTAGCCCCTTGTGTAAGACAGAGCAATTTTAAAAAGAAAGAGTTGGTATTACAGATGCCCATTATACAATAGGCAGACGGGTTTTTGTACATATCTGTTTCATGCAGATCAAGCCTTCTAAGGTGGGGTGTCTTCAATAGCCACTACATTATGATGGTTGCCGACTCTGTTTCTCGATTTCTCATTCTTCTAAATCAAGGCCTGACTCCTCTGTTTTAAATGTGAATAACCTTTCTGGTTTGCTCTCTGAAAGGTCCGGAAGCCAGATATGTAGTGGGACCTGAATGGGTAACTAAAAAGGAGCAGTTGGGGTGATACTAGGATGAGGGGAAGGTGTTTGGGAAAATTTGGAGGGCAGCAATGAGAAATGGGGGGCAGTATAAAACTCTGACCGATCTTATCAGCATATGTGACATTTAACTAGTTCTGCTTCATAATTTAGACCGTTTTCCTAATTTTATTCAACATACTACTGTAGTGTCCCTCTCCACCCTATCAAAAAAAAATTGAAAATATTCTTACATAACCAAAACTTGCTTTAGTCCTCCTGACACCAAGCTAACTCATCCATCACAAATATGACAGCTATACTCACAGTGGTGAACATTCTTCTGGGATCTAAAACTAAATCAGTCAATCACTGTTTAATAGAGTGCTTAAAACTAAGGACTGTACGTGCATCAATGACATTTGCACTAAATAAAATAATAAACAAGTCAACCTGCAAGAACAGGTAAATTAACAGAGAATGTTATAAACTGAGAAATTATTAAATGAGCTTAAATCAATAGTCATAGGAAACCGATAAAGAATAAACTTCACTGACTTCATCATCCTTACACACACAAGCACATTAGAAAAAGCATCATTCAGTTTAAATGCAACAGTTCATTTACTGTTCATTTAACGAAGGAGAAAATCAGTGTTTTTACATGTTCATCAGGTATATCTGCAAACTCAAGCAGTTGAAATGTTGAGTGCCTGAGGCTATAAGCAAACTCCACTTGCTGTGTGCAATGCATGTTATTTGTAAAACATCTTGGCTGCAAAATCTGAATTACAGCATTCCATAGTAAGTCTTCTATACTCTGAATGTGAAAAATACTGTGAGAGCAATGCAGAATGAAAGAAGGTAAAGACAAAGGGAGGAGAAGTGCTACATACAGAAAAATGATGAAACTGTTCATGCAAACGAATTTTACAAAAAACATGCATATCTGACATACACATCAGTATGCAAAGATAAAAATATTCTCAACCATAATCTAAAAGCATCATGAAATGTTTAAATGGTCCAAACACATTTCATTACCGGTATTGCTATGAACTACAAAGTTTCTAGTTACAGTCCTTATCAATTGTGTGTGTCACATTGTTTGTTACATTTTTAACATGAACTTAACCAGATGCTATGGACCGCTTGGCATTGTCTGGAGGAAAAGGATATGCTTTGTAGGAGGCCAGAAAAGATATGTCCTTGTGAGACTCTGGACTCACAAAACGTTTACCGTTTATGTACACATTGTGGTATCTTAACATTAAGCTGCTGAATTTGCTGCTTGTATTATCATTTTATGTCTTTACACGGCCTGCTCAAATAAACTCTTGTCAGATGAGTTCCTTCTTCTACCAAAAGAAAAACTTTGAGATACTCATGACACAAAGGATAAAATAGACGATTAGCACCAGTGCACCACCAGTTATAACTATAGCCAGGACACTGCAAGAAAATTTGTGAAATCTTCCTCTCCAATGGCTGATCCCCCACTAACATGGGTAAAGCAGCCCTGCAGGCAGAAACTGAATAACAACACAGATGCTCTACATACATTCCTGAACCTATTTGTTGCACCACAAATTAACATAATATTTTATCTTATTCCTGGATACATGTGAGTTGTACAAAGAGCAGACATTTCAGTTATACTCTTTCTAACACTCACCTACAATATGGGATGTGAGCTTTATATCTTTATGGCCTATTAGATTTTCTTTGCATTCATAGCATTCATAGGTTAGTACTAGGCTAACTGCCCTTGTGAGCCATTGTAAGCCTAGACAATTATCCCTTGTGAGACTCAAACCCTGCACCTTCTGTTTGTAAGGCCAACACCTTAACCATTAGGCCACTCTCCCACATAATTTCTTTTTAGTGTTCTCTTTCACTGTACATCTGAAGCATACTGAAAGGAGCTGTGTGACAGCTGCTATCCCTTTAGATACTTGCACCTTATGAAAACAAGGCCATTATCTAAACATATCAGGAGTGGAATATTCATGAAACATAAAAGACAATTGTACTCTGTGACAGAGCTAGAGAAAGCTGCATAGCTCTCAACCTGTCAGCTCTAGAATCAGGAAAAAAATATATTCTTTAGGGACAATGGCACCAAATCATGGAGACTTTTTAAATATTAGTACAACTAATTTAGAAAACTAGCAAAATAAAAATACATGAATTTAAATGCATAATCTGGAACTCTAATGATTGTCCATTCATACTTTCACCCACAACCATGTTTTCCCATTTTTGCACACTGGCTTGGAGTGTCATTAATTTTAGGATGGACCTCACAAAATTATGAGCCAAAATGTGTCTTCCACTGATTTTAGGAAACATACAGTACACATATGAGCCAAAATTAGGGATGTGCCTGAAAATTAGAGACAACTGGGAGTTACGGATAGCTCAGAGACAACTTCTGACTGCCTCAAGGCTATTTTAAGGTGCATCAGGACTAGCTGGTTCCAAGAGGAAGTATAGCATTGTTAGTACCCCTTGTCCAAACCTCAGAAGAGAGCAGCAGATCATCATCTGCCTCATTCCACTCCCCTGGGTAGCTCTGCTGATGTTTAGGCACAGATGCTAAGCCCAAAACTCCGATAGTGTAGATGGGTATTGAACCCCCTACTTCTGCTTTTATTCTTACTATTACAGTTATTTAATCAGTAATTAGGGATGGTGCAGCATTCTGGCATCGATATACAAGAAAAGATGGAGGGTGGTATTCAAGTCACAACTGCAACATTTTGTTTTGCAGATTTATTTCCTTTTTTCTGATCATGGCAATCCAAACATGCAGGACTTATTTTCAGCACAGACTTGAGGTGGTGTTCTTTTTGTCTTGCAATAACATGCTAGCTCTGTAATTGTGAGACCACTCCTTCATGAAACACATTCTAAGGTTTCTGGATCTCTAAGTTCAGAGCCTGTAATCAACCTTATTGTATATAGAACTATATCAAATCAAAGAGAGCAGGCAACCTAAGTTAGAAAGGACATTCACAGTGGAAAGTCAAGTGAATGTATTGTTCAGCTTATCTCTTGTGATACTATTTAGAAGCTGTTCCATAAATGTTATATAGATCTTGGAGAAGAGAGCACCCAGGTGTCAAAAAAGATATAGTGGCAAAAAAATGAAGCCTTTATAATTGTAAAGACTATCGATAAAAGGAT
Source organism: Protopterus annectens (assembly GCF_019279795.1). Taxonomy (NCBI): domain Eukaryota; kingdom Metazoa; phylum Chordata; order Ceratodontiformes; family Protopteridae; genus Protopterus; species Protopterus annectens. Next base: position 187,366,688 of record NC_056735.1, read on the forward strand.
GCACTGAGCATTTTACAGACTTAGATGCCATAAATAATTTCCCTGACAGATGATAGGCAAAATCAGGCAGTTCTATCAAATTATGAAGTTGACCAAAGCAATTAAATTTGACTTATCATATTAATTCCAACACAAATAAGCAGTTTCATGAAAATGTAACTAACTAACTAAATAAATAATAAATAAAATGGGTCTTATCCCTGTCGATCTTTCCCGGTAAACAAATGTAACATAAATAAATAAATAAATAACTAGTATGACATAGAAAATAATTTATTGTGTAATTCAACAGAATCATTAGCATCTGCCTGTTGCGTTTCGTCTCCTCATAGTTTTCATTGTTCCCTTTATACATTTCAAAACAATAATTATTGCTTTTTTCTTTGACGGTTCAAAGAAATGTATCAAAGTTTTCAACAATGTAAGTTATTATTTCAGATACACCCTGGCTTTCAAAAGGCGTATTTTGAATGTAAAGTCTTAATGTGGTTGTTGTCCCACTTGCAGTAACATATTCTGAATCTTTGACCACACTACCACTGAAATTTGCTGTTATTGCCCCAATATGGGGGGTGGACTTTCTAGTAGAGTTACATGCTAATGAGGCAGCCTGAGTGTGGGGTTGCTAATACTAATTAGTCTTGTTGTCTCCCCCAGCAGCTTCCAATTTTTGCTGCTGAATGAGTCAGAGAATTAGTCAGCTGCTTAAACTTCTATTGTTGGAAGAAAAAGTGACCACCATCAAAAGACAGTGGTCATCCATTCACTCCTCTGGAAGTAGTTGTTGTGCAGGTAATATCAGTGAAGATGTGGGGTGGAGGTGTCTTATTGTGTGTCTATGGCTGCAGACTTCTAGGTCCCATATCTGTAGGGGCATGAATGAAGATGAATGAATGTGAGAGAGAGTTTGTGCACGCGCGCATGTGTGTGTGTGTGTGCGCGTGTATACATACATGCATGCATCTGTATCTGCCTGGGTGGACACACTAAGAGGGGTCATATGTAGGGAATCAGTAGTCTGGGTGTGTGCATGTGCATGCATGTGTGCCTGCCTGGGTGTCACACTAAGAGGGGTTATGCATAAAATTAATAGTCTGGATTTGTGCATGTGTGTGTTCAAGGATATCTTTGCAAGTGCCAAAGCAATGTATGGTTTTGTCAGTGAAGAGAAACTATCACCCTCAGGTTTGTGTAGTCAGAGAGTGATTCAAAGATATGCTAATGAACCAATAACAAAATCTTTCTCAGTGCTGCCATGACTGCCTCAGAATCACATTTTCTCACCGTTATGTAAATTCACCTACTTGCGGGAGGCAACTGGTCTCTCTACAAGTACACCTCAAATGGATATATAAATGAAGTCACTTATCCTAAATGGCAGTCAGATCTATTTCTTGACCGAATGATTGCAAAAGACAAAAATAAGTAAATAAATGGATAAATAGATAAAATTAATCATTTCCATAAAAAGCTCATTTTTTAACTATCCCTGTATTTATTTATTTGCTTATTTTTACATTTCATTCTGTTAACTATGTTAATCCCACTTGTTAGTGCAGTGGAGCAGAACGTTGCTGCTTAGATGACTTCTCTGTGGAGTCTGCATTACTCCCTGTCTATGCAAGGATTTTGTTAGATGTGCTAATTGCCACCCTCATCCCAAAGGCATACCATAGATGAAGGCAAATCATCCAAACTGCTGCAGGTATGCATGTTAAATACGAATGAGCTAACCCCCATTCAAGATTTTCTCTCTGCCTTGTGCCCACTAAGTGCTGAGATGGGCTCATGTTTCCCTGCGACTATGTAATGGATTAAGCAAGTAACTGGAAAAATGAATGAATGAATGAATGAATGTTAGTCTCATTGAGGGTGTGGCTCTGTTACAGAAATAACTGGGACGAAAAGCTCCATAAAACATACCTATGATGATTCAATTTACACAGCCAATCAAATCAGCACGTCTTTGGGGGGGGGGGGCGTGACAGGAAACCAAAGTCCCCAGAGAATATCCAAAGAGATATAGAGACAATCTGTAGCATCCTGAAGTTAGGATTGAATCCTAGGCCATGAGCTAATATGCAGAGATAGTAAACTTTGTGCCATAAAGCCACAGCTTTTGCAATGCTAGATGGCTGGTCTTCAGGCCTATCAGCCCTTCTGTACTCTTGACTTGATTTTTCTTTCTGCAAATCTCTGTTTCACTCACATATGTTCAGTACTGTGTATTATGATATATCTGGGTTACTTTAGCACATGCAGCCATTAGCTCCTGACCCACTACAGCTACTACTATGCCAGAACTAGTTGCCATGCTTCTTAGTTTGTTAGTATCTTACTAGTCTAACCTGCTATATTGTCCATGCAAAACATCTGCAAGTTCACACCAAATTGTTATATGCAGCAACGCACCAACTAACAGAATGATAAGGCATTACTTCATTATTTTCAAAGAAACCAATTATAACATTTCTGCAGGTTTAAATTATGAACATTGCAAGTAAAAGTTCAAAGGTTTGGTAATTATGAGTTACTGATACTTTTTAGGGTTATCTGAATTCAGTTCAGAAGTCCAGCAGAAGTTGACAGTCTCTGAAATGTATGGCTATTTACAAGGCAGTAATCACTCTGTTTTTTAAAATTCAGCCAAGATTTAAAAAAAGCACAATACACTCAACGATAAGGACCGGCGAGTCATTAGACATGCCTAAATATCTCTAGCTACTGTTATTACTAAAAGTAATAATTACAAGACAGATGACTGTCCTCCATGCCTATTAAAACATAAGCAACAGTCCTCAAAATCAGCTGTTCTCTCAAGTATAAAACCCAGCATTTTACTTCTGCACATCTTCTTGGCTGAATCTCTTGCTACTGTATTCTTGACGGGCAAACAGAGATTAAAAGAACTGAAGATATGACAAGAAGCTGACATGTAATGGGTGTACTGAAAAGCCTTGTCAATGAGTATAAATTATTCTGTCACTTACAATGCACTTACTAATAGGAATTTTAACACTTCAAACATCAATTAGGACTGTGCTCACTAAATTAAGTGTAAACTGTAATTGTAATCGGTTATTCTGGCCTCAGTGTCACTGAGAAGCTTACCTTTTACTTTTTCTAATGCTGATCTTGCCCTAGGTGACAAATAGTTTCACTGTTGAGTGTCAGAAGACAACAGGACCTTAATTCTGTTCACTTAACCTCACTTTATGAAATAAAATTGTCATGAAGAACGTTTAGCATCATTCAGACAACAGTTTAAAGTGGATGGGTACTAAATTCTAAAAACGTTTAACCTGTCCATTTTAATACAAAGCAATTTTGTTCTCGGCTCTACATGATTATCCTGATATGCAGCGAGAGCTGCTAGATACAGGAACAATGTTAACAGGGTAACATGTACCACAGGAAACCAGCAAATAAATATGCTCCTCACCCCACTTCCTGTAAGTCTAGATAGATATGTATCAACAACAACAACAATAATAATAATATTAGATGCAGAAGAGACAGTTTCCCTTCTACAGTTTTATTAATACTCAATATAAAGACTTTTCAACCATCAGGTTTCTGATGGCCAGACCATTTTTGTTTTGTACTAGCTGGAAATTCTTATAAGGTCTTTAGAATAACTTAATGTTGCAGCTGGTCAGACAAAAGATAAAACTACAAAAGTTACTGATAAACCTTATGCCCTGAAGCTGAGCTCTAACTTGTCTTTGTCAAATGAAAGTGAAAGCCGGTCTCACTCCATTTTTTCCCTAGAGGATACTCAGCAGTTGTAGAAGGGGTCACTGAGATTTGTAAACCTCTGACCAATAATTGTTAAAGTTTGTGTATTATTCCATCAATCAAGAAGAAAGATAAAAAACAGAGGAAGAAACTTGGTGGCATGATCCGATATTCACTATAATGTCAATGTTTTCAAGTTTATTAACATTCATAGCTCAGATCTGTGGAACAAATGGAAAGTCACAAGTCCAACACAAAGGCAAGGCAGTGAAGGCAGTAAATCAAGAGATGTGGCTGATGACAAACAATGCCCGTGTTTAGCTCTGAACATGACTTTAATGCTGAACTGATGCATACAAGACAGTGGTGTAAATAATAACTTCATTAAAAATTGTAGGCAATAAAAAATTAATAGCACACTTAATATGAGAAACTAATTAAAATATTAAGCCATCCAATTTTTCTTCTTTCACACATATTGGCTGCCAAAATATAATTTCAAATTTCCATTGAAGCAGAACTCTTTTGGCATGCTGCTCAGTGTACAGCACGTTCGTTATTCTTTTTTTACTTTTACAGATAATGACAAAACCCTGATGCAGAATATGTGTGTGTGTGTGTGTGTGTGTGTGTGTGTGTGTGTGTTTGTGTACGTATGTGTATGTTATGATATCTTGTTTGTGTGTAAAATGGGAATATATTTTTAAGTGTGACTTGTGCCCTTTAAAAGTCTCACAGTCATTTAGCAAGATGATAGTATTAGACAGCAGAAGAATAGCTAAGGTGGTGCGAAGGAAGCACATCAATGAGAGGGGTAACTATGGACATGATGTGGTGCTCCTCAGAGAGAGGGCCTTCTTTAACTTAGTGGTGAGGGGTACCAGCACCGGAAGAAGTGGCACTGGGCACCAGGTGAGTCAGCTACAGCTGTGTTAGAATAATGGGAAAGTTACTTCTGCATAAACAGTTGTAACATGAAGCAGAAGAGGCAGAATGCTGGTTCCTCAGTCAGAAGGATCGTCTGGGAGTACAGCACGGACTCTGCCCAGAGATTTGTAGTTTTGGGAATTACATGGTCCAATTGAGGCCTGATGGGGATGATGCCTGAAGGAAGCTCAGGCAAAGTATTTTATGGGTCTGGAAGGATGACATTGCCAAGATGTGTAGCCATAATCTTTATCATACAACTTTGTTACTGAAAAGGTTGAGTGGGACTGAACCTTTGTAAAGTGTAAGTAGTGGAGTTATTTTTAAGGACTGTGAGCCTTGCATTTAATGTAATGTAAATAGAATTTGTGCCAGTGGTGAATAATAGTGCAAAGGTGAGATGAATACTTTGTTGTTTCATTGGTTAAATAGGACACTTTTTTTCATATTTTATCAAGTATGTGTGCATGTGCATGTGCGTATGTGTGGGTGTGTGTGTGCATGCGAGCATATGTATTCATTTAATAGCTATCATCAGATGCCCATTTATCTCAACACATTCTTGTGAAAAATTAGAATGAAGCAAAAATATTTGAAACTACAATTGAAAACATAAAAACAAGTGTTTTTGCAGGGGGTGGAGGGTTGTGCACCCATACTCCCACTACTTTATATGTGTGTGTCTGTGTGTACATATATATATATATATATATATATATATATATATATATATATATATATATATATATAAATATATAT